>NW_007074563.1:6869-31596 GCF_000164805.1 Carlito syrichta | reverse complement strand
ACCTCAGCCTCCCAAAGGCGCGGGATTACAGGCTGAGCCACCGAGCCCAGCTTATTTTTAATTTTTTGAGTTGGAGTATTACTCTGTCGCCCAGGCTGGAGTGCAGTGGCACACTCACGGCCACTGCAGCCTCGACCTGCTGGACTCAGGCGACCCTTCTACCTCAACTTTCCAAGTAACTGAAACCACAGGCATGTGCCACTATGTCCAGCTGGTTTTTTGATTTACTGTAGATAAGGTCTTGCCAAGTTACCCAGGCTGGTCTCGAACCCCTGTGCTCAGGCAGTCCTCTCACCTCCATCTTCTAAAATACTGAGATTACAGGCATGAGCCACCGCACCCAGCTAAATAATACCTTTTAAACAACCTCTTTTTAATTTTATTTTTGGTGTCTTAAGTATTACACTTTGAGTTGGCATTCATTGTATAAGTATATAATTATTTTAACAAGTATAATTTTAAGAATTTGACATGTCTAGTTCAAATAATACGTGTGTTAACATTTATCGAGCACTAACTGCCAGACACAAATCTTAAGCATTTTATATAACATACATAGTCCTTATGAGAGCACTATAAGTTAAATGTCCTGTTTTTGCTGTTGAGGAGACTGAGGCACAGGGAATAAGAAGTGTGTGTGCAGCTGAAATTTGAACTCATACATTCTTTATTTTTTTTTTAATCAATATTTTTTATTATGGTTTTGTGAGGTACAGTTAAGGATTAGGTGTACAATTACGTTTCATTCACGCACCCTGTTGATAAGAGGTGTTTCCCCTTCCCCAGATAGATATTTACTACTGTTAATCCCATCCCCCTCCCCCCCCATAGTTTCCCAGTACCGTCAGTCATTTTCTTATGAACTCATACATTCTAGGTCCAGAATCTTGTTCTCTCTCTCTCTCTCTCTCTCTCTCTCTCTCTCTCTCGCTCTCTCGCTCTCTCGCTCTCTCGCTCTCTCGCTCTCTCTCTCGCTCTCGTCTTTTAAGGATGGCTCTAAACATAAAAACGATTTGTGAAGTTGTTATTGTACTAGCATATTGAAATATATGTTACAAATCTGAGACATTGGTTTTGATTTTGTCACTTATGAAGAGATTTGCACTAGCTCTTACTTGCCTGATCACAAGAATCACCTGGCACTCTTAGTAAAATAGTTTTACAGGCTCTCTTCCTACCAAGTGATGTCAAAGCTCTATCAGAAGAACTCTGGGACTTTCCGTCACAGTGGCCTAGTGAATCTTATGATCAGACAAGTTAGGGACATCCTAGACTTGATTAGATCTCTTTTAGAACTAAAAAAAATTTATATTTCCTTTTCTTTGACACATATTATAGGTTATTACCTTATCTACATAATATATGCTTCATCACAAGTACAGAGTTTTAAAATGTAAATTAAATGCAAGCCGTTAAGTGTTAATATTGACTCCCATTTCCCTTTGATTCCCATTTGTAAATGGATAAATAAGATGCTACACAACTCTTTGGTCACACTCATTTAGAATAGAATGTTTTCCAACGCTGTAAGTAGATAATGGTATAGTCAGTAAGACCAGTCAATAGTTAGCATTAATCCTGGTGGTCTTCTAATACTCCATTTGGTTTAATATATAATGCTCTTAGATAACACTAACCAAATAAAATCTAAAAATTCTAAAACTCAACATTCTCATATATATTTCCTTTCATGCTTCCTTTTTCCATCCAGGATTTTAAAGTTCTTCGGATACTCGTGTTATCATTGACTGAGACCTTGATTTTCAGCCATGTGGTTGGTTTAAATGAAATTGTTAAATACCTTATTGACATTCTGATATCCACCATTTTCCTAGGAGAACACAGCCTTAGAGTGACAGGAGGCAAGAGAGTCTTGAGGGGTCACATGTCAACTATTCTTGCATGTCATTTTCAGTAAGAGAGACTGGGCAGAACAGGGCACCTGTTGATGTTCTTTAATTTGTTATCTACTTCTCACCTGCTGAGGCTGTTATCATAAAGAGTTTTAAAGTGCCATATTAAGTTAATCCATGTTTCATCTATCTCCACACTGGTAATTGGAAGCTTACTTGGGAAACTGAGTTAAGTTGCCACTGGAATGTCAGAGTAATCCCCAGTGTTGTCTTAACCGTGATGTGATACAATATTATTAGGACTTCATCCCTATTATTCTCCTGCCCCAGAAACCTAACCCTAAGGTTAAAATCTTGTAAGAACAGTTGTTTTCCTTAAATAATCCCCGTACTACCTTCTTATGGCATTCCTTTTGCACAGAACGTGCCACCCCCTACTTCTCCTTCCTGTTCATATCTAAATGAATATATTCAAATTCTGAAATTTCAACTTCTGTATGAAAAATTCTGTAATTTTCACCTCCCCTTAGCGTAATCTCTTTCTCCTTTTAGTATCCATGGTATATTATGTCTAACTTTTGCCTAATTGTTCTCATATGTTAACTTACTGATATATTGTACATTAATTGCTCATAAATAAGGCTCTAATCATTTGTCTTCATTTTCTTCAAATCTCTTGTCCTAATATTGCAAGTAAATTTTTATTCTGTTCCCTGTGTGAAGTCATTCTTTAAAATTTCATCCCTCTTTAAGGCTTCATCTTTGTGGATCACTTTTTGATTGGATTAAGCTAGTGTGTGACCTCAAACATACCAAACCTTCAGTCAGCCTTTTCCTTGTGGTTTTCTTCCATTCTGGAGATTTCTTCATCCTCTGCCTTTTGGTGTAGTCTTTTATCCAAACAGCTAAAAACAGACTTGGGTCATTAAAACCTACTGATTCTTAAAAGTCAAAGAATTCTCTACTTTTCTAGCTGCTGAAATCATTTCTGACCCTGTCCCTAAAGTACACTTATGCAACATAGCATTTTTCATCTTCTACATTTTAAAACCTTTTGCAAATTATTTATACTTTTGTTTTTAGCAAATTGAATTCTTAATTGCTATAAGGTAAACTTATTGAAATTCAGCAGAATTAAAGTTAAGAGGAAATGAGAACCCTGGTTTTGTTTGACTTTTATTTTTTGACTCTTCAATATGTTCCAACATTGTTTTCATATGAAATCAAAGCCTGGGGTTAATCAAAGCGGAGCAGGTTACTATTAAGTCTTGAATATTATATCTGTATTTTCCCTAGGATCCTTTTCCTAAATCTCTTTACCTTCTATTTATTTTTCCCTATCCTTTGATTTAATCCCATCCTTTCATTAAGACCTGCTCATTGCTATGGACTCCATAAAAGCCTCTGTCTCTGAATTCTTCTGTTCCAACTGCTGCTTTTTGAAAATAGAACAAAAAAATGTCAGTGTTAAAGAAAAAAATAAGAACAGGGAGAAACCACAATTTTGTTATTCATTGTCGATAATATTAATAAAACTTGTCAGTTTTCTAAGATTTTAGTATCACACAAAATAAAAACTCTGAAGCTGTGATTCTAGGAGCAGACTACTTATGACTTACTGTTTACCCTTAGCCACCTTAGCTCCAACCCTTTGTTTTTTCAGCAAAGTAATATACTGTCTTTTTCTAGATGAAGCTACCAAACTAACCATAAGTTATAACTGCCAAAGTAATCGGTAGCATTGGAGATGAAAGTTCATCTGCTTGGTAAAGAGTGGAATAATACTCCACAGAACCAAGGCTCTGTGTTTGGAAAAAACTGTAGACTGAGCCCAAGAATCTCATCTTCACAAGAGAAGAGGGCGACTGGGTGAGAATAAGATGTGAAAAGAGACCAAAAAAAAGAGAGTACAGTGTGAGATAGTGAGAGAAAGCTTGAGATTTTCTGCTTTTAAAAACCCTCAGCTCAACTACTTAAACAGCTTTCTGACATCAGACTAATTTAGCTTCTATGAGACTCTGATTCCCCATTTGTAAGATGGAGATAACCCTCCTGCATAGGGTTGCTTAGAGGCTTAGTTGACATATATGTTAAATAGCAAATATATGCCTCCTGTCTGGTTCTTATTTTTTATTTATTTTTATTTCCTCTCAACTTCAAGAGCCAAACCCAAGAACAACAAGGCAGGAAAGCAAACATGTTCATCTTGTTTGGGGATTCCTTAATTTTTCCTCCCTTTCTCTGCTCATCAAAGCACCCCCTCCTCCCCAGAAAAAGAAAAAAGCTCACCCCATTCCCACCCTAAGGGAAGAAACTGATGTGGGGGCTGGGGAATGAAGAGAGGAGACAGAGTACTTGATATTCTCCCTCTTTTCGCTGTGATCTAAATTTGTACCTGCTACCTCCCTGGCACCCAATAGGTGTGCACATACGTACACACACATAGATAGCCATCATAGCTTTGACATGCAATCACAGTCTAAAAAGAACATTGTTTTTGTTTCTAAATAAGTAAAACATGCAAGAATTGCTAAGTCAAGAAATCCTTTGAATATGATACTTAAGGAATTAGCCTACAACTACGAAGTTGATATTGGGGGTTTTTTTTGGTTTTTTGGGGGGTTTTTTTTGAGTTGGAGTCTCACTCTGTCGCTCAGACTGGAGTGCAGTGGCCGCTCCTGGACACCGCAGCCTGGACCTGCTGGGCTCCGGCGATCCTTCCGCCTCAGCCTTCCAAGTAGCTGGAACTACAAGCGCGCGCTACCATGCCTGGCTGATTTTTGATTTATGGTAGAGATGAGGTCTCGCCAAGTTTCCCACGCGGGTCTCGAACCCGCAGGCTCAGGCAATCCACTTACCTCAGCCTCCCAAGGCGGATATTGTTTTGCGTTTGTTAAATAAGTTAACAGGTTTTGCATATATTTTTAGTCATTCCCCCAGTTAATATACATGGATTCTGATAAATAACAATACTTTAACCTAGTAACTTAGGAAATAACACGGAAACATAAATTGGCCCAAGTATTTTATTACTTACATGTTGAATTTTATCAACTATTTATTAAGCACCTACTATATGCCAGGCACTGTCCTAGGCAGTGAGTAAATGAGTAAACAGCATGAATAAAATACAAGACCTTTATTTGCCAGACAACACTCCGTTGCTAAACCAATTTCCTTTTCTTTAGGATATTTTCATTGTCTCTGAATTTATTTTTTTTATTTTTTTATTTTTATTATTTATTTATTTTTTTTTTGAGTTGGAGTCTCATTCTGTCACCCAGACTGGAGTGCAGTGGTCGCTCCCGGCCACCGCATCCTCGACCTGCTGGGCTCCAGTGATCCTTCCGCCTCAGCCTTGCAAGTAGCTGGAACTACAGGCATGCGCTACCAGACCCCGCTGATTTTTTGATTTATTGTGGAGATGAGGTCTCGCTGCCCAGGCGGGTCTTGAACCTGCGGGCGCAGGCAATCCACTCACCTCAGCCTCCCAAAGGCGCGGGATTACAGGCTGAGCCACCGAGCCTGGCTTGAATTTTATTTTATTTTTTTATTTTTAATTTTTTTGGGTGGGAATCTCACTCTGTCGCCCAGACCGGAGTGCAGTGGCACACTCCCAGCCACCACAGCCCCGACCTGCTGGGTCCTGGCGATCCTTGTGCCTCAGCCTTCCAGGTAGCTGGAACTACAGGCGCGCGCTACCACGCCCGGCTGATTTTTTATTCATTGTAGAGATGAGGTCTCGCCAAGTTGTCCAGGCAGGTCTCGAACCCGCGACTCAGGCAGTCCACTCACCTTAGCCTCCCAAAGCGCGGGATTACAGGCTGAGCCACCGAGCCCGGCTGTCTCTGAATTTTAGAGCTGAAAAGTGCCTTAGAGATCATCTAGTCCAACCTCTCTGTTCAAATGGAGAACCTGAGCCACTAAAATTCACAGGACAGTAAGATAATTTAGCAGACAATTCTAAATAATGACAGCAAACTTTAGGAAAATCAGTACAAATTGTGAAAATTCACTGTGTTTTCTAACTCATCCTAAATATGAGTTAGAAAAGATAAATTATAAGAAAAATAAAATTGCGTTACCAAAAATGAATTCTACTATATTGTCTTCAAGACAAAAAAATGTCTTTTTTCTTTAGTGCTATATAGTTAAACCAATTTTGTATCCTTTAGTGACTAAATCCATAAATGGTTTTCTGCTCATAGACTCAAGATATTTCAAAAGCAGCTGTGTAGGTGATGCTGATAATAAGTGTCTAGGCAGTGCTGATAAAAAATGTGCCTTCCTGCCTTACTAGAATCATAGCAGTTCACATCTGGAATTCAGACCCCTTATGTCAAGGATGAGGAAGTTGACTCCTAGAGAGGTGAACTGACTTGCCCAAATAAAAGCCAAAATTAGCAACTCACATTTTAGCAGGGAGTCAGTTTTTACATATTAAGATATTTATATATTTTGATATTCAGATATCAATATTTCTCAACTTTAAATGATTTAGTATCGTCTTCATCGGATCTGCTGAGCATTGTTTTATGTTTTTAATCTGAGAATATCTGAGAAATCAACAAAAGAAAAATTGTAAAATTATAGACATTAGAACCAAGTCTCTTGGCATTATTTCTAGTTGGTACATCTTTTATGCTAAAAATATTCAATAGTCAGTTGCTGGTCACAAATAATTTTTCCCCCACAATAGGTATTGTCTTCTGAGAACTCTGAAGCAATGTCAGACACTGAGGGAAGCTCTCATTGCTGCAGGAAAAGAGATTATATGGCATGGGCGGACAAAAGAAGAACCAGCTCATTACTGTAGCATTTGTGAGGTAGGTAACTGTTCGTATCCACAGTTGTTTTGCAAAGCTTCTTACCTCTCCACTTTCAGTTTCTTTTTAATTATTTTTAAAATTTATTTATACTTTTATGTAGTACATTTTACTGTAAGTAACATTGGGTTCAATTTTTTTTATTATCTGGGATAGTAAAATTTAATTTGATGATACAGTATTTAATTGTGACTTAATAGTATTTTATCTGGTAGATCTTCAACAGATTATAATCAGCAAGAAGTTAGTTTGAGATTTTTAAAATGGAAACAATCTAGATGTACATAGACGCCAATAAACTGAATGTGTCGTTCAGTATAGCCCCAGACAGATTGATGTTCAGTCCTCTCTGGTGCAATTTGCAATATATTTCTCAGTCGTATGTGTTAAAGGCTTGCAAGAGGTGCAGGGACAAAGAAAATGTGGTGCCTGCTCCAAAGGAGCTTAAATTCTGCTTGGGGAAGACAAGTTATAAACAACCAGTTGTAACATACATGAGAGTATTATGAAAGATAAGTTGGACTTACTAACTGTTATGATAACACTGAGAGAGAAAAGTGACCTAATTTGTCTTTCTGGCATTGGCATAAGAGTTCACAAAAGTATTGGCATTTAATACTGTTTTTTTTTTTTTTTTTTTGAGTTGGAGTCTCACTTGGTCGCCCAGACTGGAGTGCAGTAGCCGCTCCCGGCCACCGCAGCCTCACCTGCTGGGCTCCGGCAATCCTTCCGCCTCAGCCTTCCGAGTAGCCGGAATTACAGGCATGCGCTACCACGCCTGGCTGATTTTTTTTGCTTTATTGTAGAGATGAGGTCTCGCTGCCCAGGCGGGTCTCGAACCCGCGGGCTCAGGCAATCCACTCACCTCAGCCTCCCAAAGGCGCGGGATTACAGGCTGAGCCACCGAGCCCGGCTGGCATTTAATACTTTTAAATGCCAGAGGAGTTCAGTCTGGGAGAAGACAGACATCACAAAAGTATTGGCATTGTGATCAAGGCTGCAGTGAGGGATGAGCATCATTTCAGTGGGCTAAAAATGGAGGTAGACTGTCATGGACTATAAGAACAACAGGGTAATGGGAAAATGGAATGGTTTCATAGTGTGTTCCAGTGTGACTGGAACATGGACTATGCAAATTATAAGTCTAGATAGTATTGTTGTTTGCAGTGCTTCTTGGATGGTTTTAAGGAATTTGATATTTTGAGATCATTGAAATCATCAAAAGATTTTGAGCAGGTGATTAAGATGTGTGTTTCTGAGAGAAAAGTGACTGAAGAGGACAGAGATAATAAGCTATTGCAGTGGTCTTAAGAGTTGTTTTCCAGGGCCGGGCTCCGTGACTCAGCCTGTAATCCCAGCACTTTGGGAGACTGAGGCAAGTGGATTGCCTAAGCCTGCGGGTTCAAGACCTGCCTGGGCAACTTGGCAAGACCTCGTCTCTACAATAAAGCAAAAAAAATCAGCCGCGCATGGTAGCGCATGCCTGTAATTCCGGCTACTCAGAAGGCTGAAGTGGAAGGATCACCGGAGCCCAGCAGGTCGAGGCTATAGTGACTGGGAACCTGCCACTGCCCTCCAGTCTGGGTGACAGAGTGAGACTCCAACTCAAAAAAACAACAACAAAAAAACGAGTTGTTTTCCCAAGACCTGGTAGTATGAATATTAAAGAAGAGAGAAAAGTCAAAAATATTTAGAGGGTAAAATCAGCAATAACTTACTAAATGGCAGAAGTGAGTGACAAGTTGAAGAATGCTCACAGATTTTCTAGTTCATATCACTAGGTGCATGTTGCTGCCCATTGATAGTATTAATAATAGCAAATATGGTGAACCTCAGATTTTAATTAACGTAACTGTTCAAAGAAGAGTTTTCTTTCAATTGAAGAAATTCAAGATTAAGCCAAAGACAAGAATATTGATAGTCCAGTCCAAACTTTGAAATTCTGTAATTCTGATGTTTACCTTTATTTGAAATTACTGAATTTATTGACTTTTCAAATGTATAATCTGATCGAAATAAGTCATTAGGTGATCAGACAGACTCCAGTTAGGTTTTTTTTTTTTCCAGTCTGAACCTTAGCAAATTCTCAATCTTTCTGTATAAGATAGAGGTATTCATTGTGCTGTACTCATTAATACATTTTTTGTTTGTACTCATACTCCTTAACATGATGCTTATAATTTAAGTCACTGTCACTTACTGTCAGTTTCCTCATCTATAAAATAATTGGATTATATCCTGTCATATACTTCAGTAAGTGTTGGTAGGTTTGGCTAAGCAGTAGGCACTATGATATGCTCTGGCAATACAAAAATGAGTAAAACACAACCTTCATCTTTGAGGAGTTCAGTCTGGGAGAAGACAGACATCCATACATAGTACTATCAAGGAGAAGTAGAAGGAAAATAATGATTACTTGCATCTGATTGTATACAACTAATGTTTTAGATTTAAAACAAAAATAGGCTGACCTTTATTAAACTTTTGAAATAGACTTTGCCAATGGTTGTCATGAGTATGTCATTCCCTTAGGTCATTCCCCTAAATATGCATTACCATCCATGTCTTTGCGTTTGGTGCAAAATAAACCTCGTCCATTAAAGATTTTCAAGCATAGCCATGTTTTTCTCAGTACCTACTCTTAACCAGAGATTATTGTCCACGATTCTGGTAAAGTAGCATTCCATGATCATACTAAAGTAATATGATATCACCATTTCTCTTGAATGCATTTTTCTCTTGTATAAACAGGTGGAGGTTTTTGATCTGCTTTTTGTCACTAATGAGAGTAATTCACGAAAGACCTACATAGTACATTGCCAAGATTGTGCACGAAAAACATGTGGAAACCTGGAAAATTTTGTGGTGCTAGAACAGTACAAAATGGAGGACCTGATGCAAGTCTATGACCAATTTACCTTAGTAAGTGAAATCAACATGTGAGTACATAGTTAGCTGGGTTGTGAAGCAGCAGTGTTTGTTCTGCCACCTGATAAGTAGGAGGTAATGAAATATTTAAATTTTCCTTCAATTCATTAGATATTGCATGAGGATATAGTCATATCATTCTTCCTCCTTTACTTCCAAATATTTTATTCCTATAAAATTGACATGTATCATTCACTTTTTTTCCTGGTTGAGATCAACCTAAATGTAATGTTAACAACAATTATATTTTTAAATCTTTGTGTGCTTTAGATAGAATGCTGTCATATACTTTATGTCATTTGATCTCAGTTGATAAAAATGTGTACATGGGTATTAGTCCCCACAAAAGGAATCGGTATGTGTGCTTGAAGTATACGTCTGCTTTTAGAGCTAATTTTATTTGTTTAAAATTTTGTCCTTACCAGAAGTATTAACCTCATGGGAATATTTGATGGAGCTTAACTTCCTGGTATGTTGTATAACCTTATGAAATTCAAGTATACTTATAAATTGCACACAGTTTTAATTTCAGACAGCAGATGCTTGGGGGAAATATTTTACTCTTGCAGATGAATAGCTTTATGAATAGAATTTCAGACATAATTCATGAATTGTTGATTTCCTTCAATACTTTTCTCACACATGTGATCAAAAACTGACTTTTTAAAATTTAGTTTCTGATATTTTCACTTGAATGGTCTTCAAGATTGCATGAAGAAGAAGAGAATCACCTGGAATATGTTGAACAAAATATATTACCTAGGTGAGATAGTTTCTGAAGGTAGTCACTAGTGAAATTATAATTGATGTGTATGATTATTTTTTTCAAAAGCCTTTTCTAATGTTTATTTTATTTTTTAAATTTATTTTTAGAGCCAGGCGTCGTGGCTCACGTCTGTTCCCAGCACTTGGGAAGGCCAAGGCAGGAGGATTGCTTGAGTCCAGGAATTCAAGACCAGCCTGGACAACATTAAGAGAACTCGTCTCTACAAAAAATAAAAAAAATTAGCCGGACGTGGTGGCACACTACTCAGGAGGCTGAGGCAGGAGGATCATCTGAGCCCAGGAGGTCAAGGCTGTGACAGTGAACTGTGATTGGCCAGTGGCTATTTGCAGGCCTGATCATAACACTGCAGCCTTGAACTCCTGATCTCAAGCAGTCCTCCCACTTGAGCCCCCCAAGTACCTAGGATTATAGGCATGAAAAACCTTTTTTTTTTTTTAAGTAATCTTAAAAAGTGGTCGGCTTGATAGCCTTCCAAGGGTTGTTGACTGATTGGTGAAGTGAAAATCCAAGTACATTTAGACTCTTAGAAAAATTGGCTGTGTAGGAGATAGTAAGGTAGGTTGTACTTTGACATTGTAAAACAGGCTGTTGGACTTTCTCCTAATTCATAAGCAGGCTATATGCTCTTAACCATGTGCTAGGAAGCACAATTAGCAGTGTTGTTATTTTAACAAAATAACCTACCTTATGTTTATTTTCAGGCTCCTCCATTACCTTCCGCCTCATCTTGATATTGTTCCATGGACATTAAATGACACCTTTTCTGCTATTCAGGAAGTAACCCAGTTCTGCACCACAGGTTTTTGTAGCTATCTCGTAAGGCTGCTGGCTGAAAACTGTGTCTATGCAACCTTCCAAGTGCGGAGTGTCAACCAACTGGATGGGGGGAATACTGCTCCTACTCCAGGACTCTCACAAAGCTGATGAGCTGTACTTCAGAGAAAAAATAATAATTTCCATGTTTTGTATATATCTGACAAAACTGGCAACATCATACAAACTACTGACTTGAAAACAACCTCTTTTATATTTCTCTATTTCTGGGCTGATGAATTTGTTTTCATCTATCTTTTCCCCCTTCAGAATTTTCCTTGGAAAAAAATACTAGCCTAGCTGGTCATTTCTTTGTAAGGTAGTTAGCAATTTTAAGTCTTTCTTTGGTCAGCTTTTTTTTAATGTGAAAGATTAGGTAAGAAACTTTTTTACTGCTTTTATGTTTTTCTGTCTTGTTTTGAAACCTGATGGTTATACTTTTGGTTCCTAAATAAAACATTAAAAAAATTAACAGCCAAGTCACAAAGATAATGGATTGCACATAGACTAAGGAATAAACTTCAGATTTGTGATTTTTGTTTCTAATCTTGATGTAAATTTACACTATTTATAAATACATATTTATTGCTTGAAAATATTTGTGAATGGAATGCTGTTATTTTTTCCAGATTTACCTGCCATTGAAATTTTAAGGAGTTCTGTAATTTCAAACACTACTCCTATTACATTTTCTATGTGTAAATAAAACTACTTAGCATTGTACAGAAACTTTTATTAAAATTGTTTAATGTTTAAAGAGTTTTCTATTGTTTGAGTTTTAAAAAAACTTTATGTACAGTGCCCAGTTTTTGTTCATTTTTCAAATCTGATTATATATATTTTATATATACTTGTGTCTGTATATATAATATATATAGAAATCTGATATATATGTATAAAGATTTAGAACTTAAATTTTCTCGTTTTAAGTTTCACATCTATGGTAGATTTTTGAGGTGTCTACTGTAAAGTATTGCTTACAAAAAGTATTATTTTTTAAAGAAATATATATGGTATGTATCTTCAAGACCTAAAATGTCAGACTGGTTTATTGTTAAATTGCAATTACTGCAATGACAGACCAATAAACAATTGCTGCCAAAATGTAGTATAATAGTAGAAAACCAATAGTGATTGAACTTAAGATTTTAAAGGGGATGCTATATGGGCTTGACACATCCAATATATCTACCTAGTAACATTTTATATGGAAAAGGGGATTTTGATGAAGTGCTCTATTTTAGACTGCAAATAAGAGACTTTTTAAAAAATTTTAGGTAATTTTGAAATTTCATGATTTCCTGCTTACATGACATGATTTGGGGGGTGGGAGGATGCTGCAAACTCCATATCACTAGTAAAATATAACAGGTTATATTAACATTTACAAGTTACTGCTAATTGATAGTATTTCATTTTACAATAACAGCGCCTTACATCTGTACCTCCATTTCCTAAAGCATTTAGCACATATACTCATTTTATCATATTATTCTTCCTATGAATTTTCCAGGAAGCATTAGTGAAGAAGCATAGAGAATACTATAAATCAAGTTTTATATATGACTAGAGATAATTTATAATCCTATCTGGTGGAATGCCATGCTGAGTGCATTAATCAAGTACTCTTTCAGATAGTTTTGGAGTATGTTGTCCTCCAAGAAACAGTTTGAAGGCTGTAAGCCTGGCAATGTTTTATTCAATTAGTTAATAACTTGGTAAATATTGAATATCTACTAGAAGCGACTCTCTTATTTCAGAAGGAAATAATTTCAAATCTGTCTTAGTTATGGAGCAAGAGTGCTTGTCTAAATGCTGCTCAGGATGTTTAACTACTAATATATTTAAGTGATTTTCTTATAAAATCTCCTATGCAGAGGTCATGGAGAATAAAAGAACTCAAGACAAACATTTTTCAAACAAAAATTGCAAGCCAGCCATCAAGAAGCAAAGATTATAAGAATGCTAAAGTTAACATAAATGTTTCTTAACCTGTTCTTATTTATCTTATTGACAGTGTCTTATTTTTTATGGTTTTAAAGTAGTTTTGCCGAGGTTAATTTGTCTGACATTTAAGAGAATAAGTTATCTGACATTTAAGAGTTTAGTATAATTCGTATTTGAGGTATATGTCAGAGTAATACTTGTTTAGTAGGTTAGTCTTTGAGTAGAGGATAAAGAGTAGAAATCAGACACATCAACATTACTCTGAAGTATAATTAGATGTTTGAAGTCCTGTGTAAACCACTTTCTTTCATTGATTTAACATCCTCTATAATTTGCGTTTTTCAGATTTCAGAATACATAGGATAGATTTTTTTTTTCTTTTTACTGTTTGTATAGGTAAGTCCCATTAAGGCACACTCTATCCAGGTACCTTAATAATTGAAACAAGTTTGCATCCTATTGTACACATTGTTTGGAAAAAACAAAGTAATAGAAAAAGAAGATGTTAATCGAGTAAGTTGGAGCCTTAACCACGTTTTTGACATTGTCACCAGTTAAATAGGAACACTTACTCCATCATCAGTCAGTATGGTAATTCAACTTGCTTAACTTAAGTTATATCAATAAAACAGTTGGCCTAAGGTTACATAATGATATTATGAGTTTAAATTAAATGAAATGTCTGCTTCTCGGTGCGACACTTGGTTATGAAAATTTTAAGTTACTGTCATGTAGCTTTTTATTTAGTCAAAATATTTAACGTCTCCTAAAAACCAAGTTATGAATAAGATGTGATTCCTGCCTTTTACCTTTCATACATACATCTAAGATGGAAGATTCATATAAATATATCATGCAAAACCTAGAGGAGGTAACAAGAAGGATATATAGTATTGGGTCTTGCATTTCAGCAGGGGCTACATCATCACACCTTACTGAGCAAGATTTGGAACTTAGCAATTGATTGACTACGGTTTAAGGTGTATTAAAAGACAATTGGAAGCCAGGCTCGGTGGCTCAGCCTGTAATCCCGTGCCTTTGGGAGGCTGAGGTGAGTGGATTGCCTGAGCCCGCGGGTTCGAGACCCACCTGGGCAGCAAGACCTCATCTCTACCAATAAATCAAAAAATCAGCCGGGCGTGGTAGCGCATGCCTGTAATTCCGGCTACTTGGAAGGCTGAGGCGGAAGGATTGCCGGACCCAGCAGGTCGAGGCTGCGGTGGCCAGGAGCGGCCACTGCACTCCAGTCTGGGCAACCGAGTGAGACTCCAACTCAAAAAAAAAAAAAAGGAAGACACAGATTTGGAAGACAAAAGTTAAGTCTGCAGGCTTATTAGATGTCTTCCAGATGGGTGAAGGTACTTCTAACCAGAATAGGAAATACAAAAGAGGAATTTTGAAGGCAGAAGATAGTGAACTGCCTGTAGGGTACCTATCAGTTTAGAAAGTAGCAGTTGAATATGCTGGTCTGTAATTAGGAGTGACCTGGACCAGAGGGAAGTATGTATCTGGCTATTCATTTAGATAGAGCTTAACGTTAATAAGATTATACAGGAACTGTCTTCTCAAGTGAAGAGAAAGGTTGACCAAATACCTGCTAAGACATCAACACATGAAAGGGCAGGCTGCAAAGAAGAAGAAACCTTAAACTAGCCAGGGTGGTGATAGACAAGCTAGAGAGCTTTTGAGAAAATAACCACAGCGTGGGGCAAAGATGAAGATCCAGGGGATTCTTTTGGGTTTCCGTAAGGTTGTTGATGACAACGCCAGAACTCCAGTGAAGTGACAACCTGATTGCCATGGATGGGAAAAGATCATTGAATTTGAGAGTGACACATCGGTTCAGTTTTTCCAGGAGCCCCAAATGTGAAATTATGTTGGTCCTTAGTGATCTCACCAGTTTTAATCCTTTGCACTCAGAGATGTCTTGTGGATCGCCTACCAACAACTTGACCACATTTTCTTTTTACAAAATAGTGAAAAATGAATCACTTATTAAATAGTATAGCATTGGAACCACTTATTTTACTGTAATGATTTGACTTGTAGTGGAATTTGGGGTATTGAGGAACTATGACCAAGAAAAATCAAAATTTTATATTTTTCTAATGTGTGAAGCAGTTGCCTACATGCATTGCAGGTTCATTGATACATGTGCAATAATAATGTTGTTTTCCACCTGGTGTTTATCCAGGCAGACAGTGTAGTCATTTTATTCCTCCCATATTAATAATATGTAATTTATTGTCCATCTGTTGTTTGAAGACAATGTGGAAGGACATGAGATTCCTGAAAACCATTTCTTGATTGATCATATTTCAGTTTGCCATGTCTGTATTTGCTTCTTCATGTAATGTGAATGGAAAACTTCAAGAAAACATACATTTTTGAAAAATTTGTGCTTGCATAAGTTTGTCCTATATAATCACCAGCAATCTTAATGTCCCCTCAGAGGGAACATTCAAGTGCAAAGGGTTAAACGTTCTATGGCATGGTCTTAGAGTGCTTTACACAATAATGATTTTGTGTATATTTCTTGAAGCAGTCTGTGACGTTTTGCTTTTGAGAGGAAAATACACTTTTCAGTTGAACAGGGAAATGAAAAGAATGGGATTTTTTATTGTTGCCTAAAGCTACCTACTATTTACTGAGAGCTTGTGTAAAGCACAGTGCTAAGTGTTTTATATACATTATTCTATTTGATCCTCACAATGAGTTAAGTACTGTTTTATCTACATCTTTGCAGATAAGTAAATTGAGGTGAAGAGAGATCATGTAACTTACTGTAGGCTTCATGGTTCTTAAGTGGTGAAGCCAGGATTCCAATTCTAGGTCATCCAACTCCAGATAGAATAGCAAGTGCTACTATGCCTT
The DNA here is from genome assembly GCF_000164805.1 of Carlito syrichta. Lineage (NCBI taxonomy): Eukaryota > Metazoa > Chordata > Mammalia > Primates > Tarsiidae > Carlito > Carlito syrichta. Next base: position 15,568 of record NW_007074563.1, on the reverse strand, counting down.
CCACTGTAGAGAAATAGGAATTGCTGAGTGCTTCCTCTACAGTCAATTTTGGAAGAACCTTTTCATTTTGAATGTTTAACAAGATGTTTTTAAACTTGATAGCCTATAATTAGGCTGACTATATCTTTTATAGTCTAAACCAGAACCCCTATGAGATTGAAAAGGGACGTTATCAATAACTGGACTGGGCTGGTTGCGGTAGCTCATGCATGTCATCCCAGCATTTTGGGAGTCCAAGGGATTGCTTGAGCCCAGGAGTTGGAGACCAGCCTGGGCAACATAGTGAGATATTGCCTCTACTAAAAAAAGTTTATTAGTCAGGCATGGTGGTATGTGCCTATAGTCCCAACTACTTCGGGATCACAGGCAGAACAATCTCCTGAGCCCAGACTGAGGCTGCGGTGAGCCATGATCATGCCACTGCACTATAGCCTGGATGACAGAACCTGACAAAAAAAATCTGGGCTGGGCAACAGCCATAAAATGGAACTGTCCTGGGCACACCGGGATATGTGGCATGGTGTTTTAAGTTGTCTTCAGAAGAAGCATTTTGAGAGAATTTACTTCCTCCCATCATCATACTCCTAGATTTTTGCACTTTAAGAATGGAAAGGACACATGGGCTTGGGTGTGTTAGAACCCACAGTTGTGATTGGGAGGCTAGGCCGGAAGGATTGCCTGAGCCCAGTGGGCCAGTGCTGCAGTGGCCATGATCGTGCCACTCCACTCCAGCATGGATGACAAAGTGAGACTCCTACGCAAAAAAAAAAAATGTGTGTGTGTTTACACATTTTTCTAAACCCAGTTCAACTACCATTTACCAATCTAGTTTAAGATGGGCATCTGATTTAATATATTCAAAATATAATTTTTTAGTGTCAATTTTTTAAAAAGTATAGTCACTTCTCAGGGTTTTTTAAGATTAGGAAATAATGTTTGTTTAACAGGTAAATTAAAGAGAGAGTGAGAAAGAGGAGATTCACCTCTCCAAGGCAGGGAAGGGGGCCAAAGCCAGGAAGCATGGCAACAGCCATAGCTCAAAGAGCACATGGCCACACCAGAGTCTAGTAAGGCAATGGCTACTTCTCAGGGTTTCAAAACCATTCATTGTCATTAGTTTACTGCAAGCGATTAAACATGTTTTAATATGAACCAACAGGAAGATTCCTAATGAACATAAGGACTGTCCTAATATATTTAAATTATAACTGTGTGTGTGATGACTTCAAATACATTGAAGATATGGTTAATACAAAACAATACTCTGAACCACACCCACTTTTCAACAATGCCCAGATACACCTGTTAAAGAGAGATATGAGATAGTGGATACACTGATTTTATAGGCTTATGTAGTTAATTGTACATCGATTTCAGTAGCTCACTATTTTGTGTTAGAATAATACATTTGGCAGGTGAAACTAAAAGTTATCTTTAGAAAACGATTCAAATTATTTAAATGCCATTATTTTTCATTAGATGTACTTGTTGGATGCAATCTTGAGATGACTACACATAGGAATCTGTCTAATAAATGGGAGTCAGGGTGAGATACTGTAAACATTTGGATGACAAGTTCAAAACTGAGATACTGATGCATCAAAAGTTTCAGAAAGAAAAACCACCAAAGATTTAAAAATACAACTGTGTACAAAACCTAGATAATTTAAAAATACTGATCAACCTGCTCTTTCATCATAGATTATTCTAAGTCAAATGAGGTTTATAGTCCATGAATTAGAATTCCTATTAGACTGTCTCCATCTGCTTCTCTAGAAAATGTCAGTCTGCTGAAAGTTTCATGAATGAAGCCCATTGAAGAGCTGTGTGTGAACAGTCGTTATTCTGCTAGCTGGCCTGGAAAAGCCATGAGATGCTACCACTCTGAAACTTGCCTTTTAGTCTTGCTTCCACTTCTAACTCCCTCCATTTCTCGTTTCCAACTTACTTTTTTACCTGCTCTTCCCTCCCAGTTCAACTCTTCATTTATTCCCATTAAATAATCATGACAGAATATATAAATTTTGGTTTGAGCTTTTTTTTTTTTTTTTGAGTTGGAGTCTCACTCTGGCGCCCAGACCGGAGTGCAGTGGCCGCTCCCGGCCACCGCAGCCTCGACCTGCTGGGCTCCGGCGATCCTTCCGCCTCAGCCTTCCAAGGAGCCGGAATTACAGGCATGCGCTACCACGCCCGGCTGATTTTTATTTTATTATAGAGATGAGGTCTCGCGAGGTTGCCCGGGCTGGTCTCGAACCTGCGGGCTTAGGTAATCCACTCGCCTCGGCCTCCCAAAGTGCTGGGATTACAGGCTGAGCCACCAAGCCCAGCCGGTGTCGTGGTTTCTAACCCTCTTTTGTAGAAAGCTATTATTTTTTAAAAATTGAATTCATACTGACACTTTAAATTCACATTTAATAATACAGATTTTTTTTTCTTTCCTTTTATGTTTTTCTTTTTCCCTTCTTCCATGCAAAGTCCTGGTTCCTAATAGCATTATATTTGCTTTATTCGCTAATAAATACATTTCAAAATTACAATACCTAATTTTATTACCAACCATAAACTATTGATGTTTGAGATTTCTCTGCAATTATTTGGTCATTAGAATATATACCACTAAGGATAAAATACTGTTCAAAAATTACTTACAATTTTCTTTTGTCTCTATGTTTATGTAACCAATTTGATATAAACTTTTTAAAAAGTTCTTTTTATCTTTTGATTTAAGTGTATTTTCAGTATATGTATAACATTTACATGGTTCAAAATGCAAACTATTAAAAAGGACTTTCAGAGCCGGGCTCGATGGCTCAGCCTGTAATCCCGCGCCTTTGGGAGGCTGAGGTGAGTGGATTGCCTGAGCCCGCGGGTTCAAGACCCGCCTGGGCAGCGAGACCTCATCTCTACAATAAATCAAAAAGTCAGCCGGGCGTGGTAGCACGTGCCTGTAGTTCCGGCTACTCGGAAGGCTGAGGCGGAAGGATCGCCGGAGCCCAGCAGGTCGAGTCCGCGGTGGCCGGGAGCGGCCACTGCACTCCAGTCTGGGCGCCAGAGTGAGACTCCCACTCAAAAAAAAAGGACTTTCAGAGAATTCTTACCTTTCACCTTCAAGTTGTCTCCATTCCCCACCATCTATAGGTAACCTTTTATTTTTTTTTTTTTTGAGCTGGAGTCTCACTCTGTCACCCAGACTGGAGTGCAGTGGCCGCCCCCGGCCACCGCAGCCTCGCCTGCTGGGCACCGGTGATCCTTCCGCCTCAGCCTTCCATAGCTAGGATAGTTTTAATATGCATTTCTCTTTTGACTAAGATTGAGCATTTTTTCATATATTTAAGGACTATTTGCTTGTTTTCTCATGTGTGTTCTTTGTGAGTTGGAGTCTCCTTCTGTTGCTCAGGCTGCAGTACAGTGGCACGCTCACAGCCACCGCAGCCTCTACCTGCTGGGCTCAGGCGATCCTTCCGCCTCATCCTTCGAAGTAGCTGAAACTACAGGTGTGTGTGTGCCCCCACGCCCAGCTAATTTTTTCATTTATTGTAGAGGCAAGGTCTTGCTATGTTGCCCAGGCTGGTCTTAAACTCTTGGACTCAAGCAATCCTCCTACCTTGGTCTCCCAAAGTGTCTGGATTACAGGCATGATCCACCGGCCTATATAGTAGATGTTTAAGAAGGGAGAGGAAAACAGGAGACATGGAAGGTATAAAGAAGATCCAGGCCGGGATCGGTGGCGCAGTCTGTAATCCCAGCACTTTGGAAGGCCTGGGCGAGTGGATTGCCTGAACCCGTGGGTCCGAGACCCACCTGGGCAACTTGGCAAGATCTCGTCTCTTCAATAAATCAAAAAATTAGCCAGGCGTGGTAGCGCGTGCCTGTAGTTCCAGCTACTTGGAAGGCTGAGGCGGAAGGATGGCCAGAGTCCAGCAGGTCGAGGCTGCGGTGGCCGGGAGCGGCCACTGCACTCCAGTCTGGGTGACAGTGACACTCCAACTCAGAAAAAAAAAAAGAAGATCCAACTAAATCAAACTTACAGAGATAAAAATTATGATGCCTGAGATGTAAAAAATACACTGGATAGGATTAAGAGCAAATTAGACACTGTGGAAGTAAAATTTAGTGAAATCAACGACGGGATTGAAGACATGCAAAATATATTCTCTGACTACAATGGAATTAAATTAGAAACCAGTAGGAAAAATATCTTAAAAATCCCTGAACATTTGGAAGCTAAATAACACACTTCTAAATAATTTATGTGTGAAAAAAGAAATTAAAGCAGAAGTTACAAAGTATTTTAAAGTAAAGATGAAAAGACGTTATATCCAAATTTGTTCTAAGGTGGCAAGGGAAGGAAAATGTTAACTCAGTACGCACACACCATCATAGGCAAACTTGGTGAAAAAAGTGAAACACAAAACAAGTACATTTCCATGCGTCCATTGTTATGAGGTCTAATAACAGCAAAATCAATCCATGGGTATAGAAATCAGAAAAGTGACTGCCTCAAGGGGTAGGGGAGGAAGGGAATAGAATAAAAAAGTACACAAGAGAACTTTCTAGGATAATGGCAATGCATTGTTCTTGATTGGGGTATAGATTACACAAGTGTTTACATTTGTCAAAACTCATCAAACTGTACACTTAATATCTGTTCAGCTTACTGTATGTAGCCATATCTCATAAAATAGGGATGAAGTTTAAAAACCAGAAGCCGGGCCGGGCTCGGTGGCTCAGCCTGTAATCCCACGCCTTGGGAGGCTGAGGTGAGTGGATTGCCTGAGCCCGCGAGTTCGAGACCCGCCTGGGCAACTTGGCGAGACCTGATCTCTACAATCAAAAATAAATCAAAAATCAGCCGGGTGTGGTAACGCGTACCTGTAGTTCCGGCTACTCGGAAGGCTGAGGTGGAAGGATCGCCAGGGCTCAGCAGGTCGAGGCTGCGGTGGCCGGGAACGGCCACTGCACTCCAGTCTGGGCGACAGAGTGAGACTCCAACTCAAAAAAAAAATTAAAAATAAAAATAAAAAACAGGCCAGGCGTGGTGGCTCACTCCTGTAATCCTACCTACCTAGGGGACTGAGATGGATCACCTGAGCCTAAGAGGTCGAGGTTACGGTGAGCTGTGATTATGCCACTGCACACCAGCCTGGGTGACAGAGTGAAATCCCAACTCAAAAAAAAAAGTATAGTTTAATAACTCTTTCAAAGTTCTTGTCTACTCATTCTATCATCTGTTTCACTTCTAGGCTTATTTGGATGATTTTTCTTGTTATGAGTCATTTTTTTTTTTTTTTTTTTTTTTTTTTTGAGTTGGAGTCTCACTCTGTCGCCCAGACTGGACTGCAGTGGCTGCTCCCGGCCACCGCAGCCTCGACCTGCTGGGCTGAATCCATCCTTCCCCCCCAGCCTTCCAAGTAACTGTAACTACAGGCACGCACTACCACACAGTATGGGCGACAGAGTGAGACTCCAACTAAAAAATAAATAAAAATAAAATAAAATACAATTGAATCCAACCCACACAAAGCACATGTTCTGGTTATTGGCACATCATAAATGCTTAATAAAGGTTTCCTTGTTGAATGAAAAGAAAAAACAAGCAAACAAAAGTCAGAATGGTTCCTTGTACACAGTAAGCACTTAGCAAATCTGCTATGGGAGGTGAGGTGGAGTTACTGTTAGGGACTGGGAAATAGGGAGTAGGGCAAACACCCATGCATCACGGTGACTGCAGAGTACTTTCTTTAGCATCATAGGTTCTGCAAAGGAGGCTAAATCAGTCTCCTTGGTCTCGGTGACATGGAGAGTAATCAGTAGTCTTTATTTCATACCCATCACTAACGACCCTTCTTGAGTGCCATAGGACAACTAAAAGTTGAATGGATAGCCGGGCTCGGTGGCTCAGCCTGTAATCCCAGCGCTTTGGGAGGCTGAGGTGAGTGGAGTGCCTGAGCCCGCGGGTTCGAGACCCGCCTGGGCAGGCGAGACCTCATCTCTACAATAAATCAAAAAATCAGCCGGGCGTGGTAGCACACGCCTGTAGTTCCAGCTACTCAGAAGGCTGAGGCGGAAGGATCGCCGGAGCCCAGCAGGTCAAGGCTGCGGTGGCCGGGAGCGGCCACTGCACTCCAGTCTGGGCGACAGTGAGACTCCAACTCAAAAAAAACCCAAAAAACAGGGTCATCCATGAAGCAGTTCTATCTTAGTCCACTCGTTTTGCTATAAAGGAATACCTGAGGCTGGATAATTTTTTTTTTTGAGTTGGTGCTCACAGATATATAATGTGTATGTGTATGAAAAAGTCATCAGACTGCACACTGAAGATGTGTGCCTTTATGGTGTCTGAGTTATCCTCAATTAAAAAGAAAAGAAAGAATAGGGGTGGGCAGTGGGAAATGAAGCCATCAATACACCCAACAAAGCACAAAACGAGGCTAGCAGGATCTGCCTCGCAGGTGTGTCCTCTGCAGCAGGGAGTCAGGCAGCTGCAGTGTGGCACCCCCGTGAATAGAGCCAGTGTTCTGGGTCCAGAGGCCCTGGATGGTCACTTCCCGCTGCTGCCTGCTACAGAGTTGACCCGAGGATCGGGGAGGGAGGCTTGACTTGATCTTGGGGCAGGGATTGGCTCTACTGGGCAACAGGTTCCTCGGCCTACAGAAACGGTTGTCACATAGTTTTTCTGGGAGGACAGATAATTTTGTAAAAATTACATGAGCTTTTGCCAACCCCATTTTGGCCTCTTAACTTTTTTGGCAGCTGCTTCAGGAGCATCACAGAGCTGGTCGAAACAGTTTCCAGGGCGCAATAGAGTGGGCATTAATCCCACAGATCTGCTGCCAAACAGGAAAGAAAAATGGCAACTTAAAAAAAGGCAAAGAAATAGTAGTTGGAGGCTGAGGCTGCTTCAGTGAAGGGCCAGAGTGTCTCCCAAAACCACAGCTGAGTTCTGTGTCGGGTGCAGTGTCCCATAATCAGGGAACTTAGCTCTTGTGATTTTCTAAACCATAGAGGAGAAAGATATTATTGGGCACCGACCTCCTGATCTTTCTCCCCTCTCCCTTCCTCCACCCCTCCACATTCCTAGCTCCTACCAACACTGTCGCACTTGTTTGTTTCATCTACATTGAGCTGCATATTTAATGAACAGATCATGTGTTTTCTTTCACTCAGCCTAGAGTTGTTCCTGCTTCCGGTTGATTCCTCTTGTTGATCCTAATGGTTGGATTTCTTTCTCTCGCTCACCCTTTCCCTCTGCTCTGTCTTACCCTCCTTCTCTCCCGTTTCATGCATTCAACATATATTTTGCACACACCTATCCATGAAAGGTTCTAGTTCGGACATCTGTGTGGACAATTACTCTTGATATAACAGTAGCCAAACATTATGCATGTGCAACCTAGACAAAAAATATTTATGTATAAGTAGTATCAGTTTTGCCCCCTCTTTCATTGCTATGAATACATGAAGGTAATATTAAACTCTGGTTCCCCACACAAGTCATGACTCCAAGGAGTGGCACTAACCAGTGGAAATCCAGGGAAAGCAGCCTGCAGTTGTAAGACTGAATTAAAAAAACAAAAGGGGCCAGGCTCGGTGAACCAGCCTGTAATCCCAGCACTTTGGGAGGTCGAGGCAAGTGGATTGCCTGAACCCTCAGGTTCGAGACCTACCCGTGCAACTTGGCGAGATCGCGTCTCTACAATAAATAAAAAACTAGCCGGGCGTGGTAGGGCACACCTGTAGTTCCAACTACTTGGAAGGTTGAGGCAGAAGGATCGCCAGAGCCCAGCGGTGGCCAGGAGCGTGCCACTACCCTCCAGTCTGGGCGACAGAGTGAGACTCCAACTCAAAATAAATAAATAAATAAAACAAAAGGAATGATCAATGTGAAAATAATTTTTTCTAATTTGTATTGTTAGTCACCCAGTTTCTGAGATTCTTCTTTGTGTTGTTCTTTTTTAGTTCCTGGCACTTAACTTGAAAATAAATGTCCAGGTTCGTGTGCCACTCTTGGCTCGAGCCCACTCCTAGTTTGCCTCTTCTGCTTAATAAATCTCTCTACTTTCAAAAAATAAAAAAGAAAGAAAGAGAAAAGAAATGTCAAAACGGGTTCAGTTTTTTCCCCACATTTAGCTATGATGAAATCATGCAAAACTATCAGATTTTATCTCAGTTAAAATAAAATAGTGATATTGGTGCCTCGGATGAAGTCTGTCTCATCGTCAAGGCTAAGGCTTGTGCTCCTCTGTCCAGTTCCAGTTGACCTAGCTGTCATGGACGGACGGGGCTGCTCCCTGGGCATGCACAAGGGTGAAATTCCCACACTTAAAAATGTCTACATTTTTAAAATAATAAGATCCATACGTCTGGATGACTTGTATTTTCTTCTTAGTCCATGTTAATATTTTCAATTTTCTATTAAAAAACATATTAATATTATTAGTAAAAATATTTTGTAGTTCCAAAAGAATACTTGTTAAAGACAGGAAAATAAAAATGATTTTTAAAGAATTTAAAGCTGTATGGTCTAAATCCAACCACTGTTAATATTTTGGTGTTGCTGGGCTCCGTGGCTCAGCCTGTAATCCCGTGCCTTTGGGAGGCTGCGGTGAGTGGATTGCCTGAGTCCGCAGGTTCGAGATCCGCCTGGGCAACTTGGTGAGACCTCATCTCTACAATAAATCAAAAATTAACCAGGCGTG
>NW_007074563.1:4260-6607 GCF_000164805.1 Carlito syrichta | reverse complement strand
TGAGACAAGGTCCTGCTCTGTCACCCAGGTTGGAGTACAGTAGCATGATTATGGCTCACTGCAGCCTTGACCTCCCGAGCTCAGGCGATCCTTCCACCTTAGCCTCCTGAGTAGCACATGCCACCACACCTGGCTAATGTTTTTATTTTTTGCAAAGGCAAGATCTCACTATGTTGCCTAGGCTGGTCTCAAACTCCTGGGCTTAGGCGATCCTTCTACCTTGGCCTCCCAGAATGATACAATTAAAAGCATGAGCCACTGTACCTGGCTCCTGGCCCCTATCTTTTTCTTTCTCCCCTCCCCTCCCCTCCCCTCCCCTTCCCTCCCTTCCCTTTTTTCTTTTTTTTTTTTGAGTTGGAGTCTCACTCTGTCGCCCAGACTGGAGTGCAGTGGCAGCCTCGACCTGCTGGGCTCCAGCGATCCTTCCGCCTCAGCCTTCCAAGTAGCCGGAATTACAGGCATGCGCTACCACGCCCGGCTGATTTTTTTTTAATTTATTGTAGAGATGAGGTCTTGCTGCCCAGGCAGGTCTCGAACCCGCGGGCTCAGGCAATCCACTCACCTCAGCCTCCCAAAGGCGCGGGATTACAGGCTGAGCCACCGAACACGGCTCCCTTTTTTTCTTTGTCGGAATCTTACTCTGTCTCCCAGACTGGAGGGCAGTGGTACGCTCATGGCCACCACAACCTCGACCTGCTGGGCTCAGATGATCCTTCCGCCTCAGCCTTCCAAGTAGCTGGAACCACAGATGCGTGCCACCGTGCCCTGCTAATTTTTTTATTTATTGTAGAGATGAGGTCTCACCAAGTTGCCCAATTTTTGTTTTTTTTATACAGTTGAGGTCAAGTTGCCCGGGCTGGTCTTAAATCCCTGGGCTCAGGCAATTCTCTCACCTCAGCCTCCCAAAGTGCTGGCATTACATGCGCCTGGCCTCCCAGTCTTATTTCTATACAGAACTTCATTTATTGAAAAAAAAGCAGGGCACAGTGGCTCAAGCCTGGGCGACAGAGTGAGACTCTAACTCAAAAAAAAAAAAAAAAACTCAACACATATAGAACAATTTGTGACCTGTTAGTTTCATTTAGCATTGGGTCACAAGCATTTTCCCATGGCATTATAACTTCTCTGTGAGCAGTATTTTAATTTGGTTGCGTATATAATTGTTGGGTTCCACTCAATTTACTTAGTCATTTCTCTACTCTTGGGTATTTAAATTATATTCAAGTCTTTGGTATTTAAAATAATGATATGATTTAATTTCAATGCATAAATCTTCTGTTTATTTGAAAAATTTTTAGAGCTGCCTTTAAAAACTTTTTAAAAACAAAATTTTATATATACAGTCTGGAGACACATATATCTCTGAAGTCATTGTCTTCTAGCTTCTGCTGTTACAAAAACCTAGCTGTCCCCACTGCTCCCTGTCCATTTATGCCTTGCCACACGATGACATCTTTTAGTCAAATATTTTGCCCGCTTACAGCCACTTTTCTTTTTATTTATTTATTTATTTATTTTTGAGTCGGAGTGTCACTCTGTCGCCCAGACTGGAGTGCAGTGGCACGCTCCCGGCCACCACAGCCTCGACCTGCTGGGCTCCAGCGATCCTTCCACCTCAGCCTTCCGAGGAGCTGGAACTACAGGCGCACGCTACCACGCCTGGCTGATTTTTGATTTATTGTAGAGAGAGGTCTTGCCAGGTTGCCCAGGCGGGTCTCGAACCCGCGGGCTCATGCGATCCACTCACCTCAGCCTCCCAAAGGTGCGGGATTACAGGCTGAGCCACCGAGCCCAGCTTACTATCACTTTTCTAAATAACAGGTTTGAATGGAAACTTCGTGATTTTTTTTTCCATTGTAGACATTATCTATTGAATCTCCACTATGGAAGATGAAGTTTTTTTTTCCTAGGTGGCCATGAGCATGTTACTGCACTCCAGCCTGGGCTTGCTTTGTTTTTATTTTCCCTGACCCCCTCTTCCCATGTACGCGCTTTCCATATTTCCAAATATCAATATATAATTATTTTGTTTAAATCAGTATTTTGTATTTAACGTGGCTGTATAAATGCCATTCAGAAGTGAACCATGAAGTCTACAATGCCCACCTTCTCTTTCCTGCATAACCTTTTGTTTTCTCAAATGTTCTTAATTGTGTTGTTTATGCCTTTGCTTGGTTTTCTATGTATTTATCATTAATTCAAATCCAGATTCTTCACCAATTGTCTAAATCTTCTCTTAAAACATTCAGACATATTGGATTTGTAAGGGTTTCATCTTCCTGGAAGAATGACTCTTGAAACTTTTTTTTTTTTTGAATTAGAGTCTTACTCTGTCACCCAGGCTGGA
>NW_007074563.1:0-4144 GCF_000164805.1 Carlito syrichta | reverse complement strand
CGCGGGCTCAGGCAATCCACTCATCTCAGCCTCCCAAAGGCGTGGGATTACAGGCTGAGCCACCAAGCCCGGCTATAATTTAGTATCTTATTGCCACAAAGTGTCTGTTCTATAGTCTTATGATCTCTATTTTAACCTTAATGCAGATCACTTGTTATGTCTAAACCATAAAAAGGAGACCAGGAGTGGTGGCTCAGTCTGTAATCCCAGCACTTTGGGTGGCTGAGGCGAGAGGATTACCTGAGCCCGGGGGTTCCAGACCAGCCTGGGCAACTTGGTGGGACCTTATCTGTACAATAAATCACACAAAAAATTAGCCGAGCTTGGTGGTGTGTGTCTGTAGTTCCAGCCGTGAACGTGCCACTGCACTCCAGCCTGGGCTACAGAGTGAGACTCTAACTAAAAAAAAAAAAAAAAAAAGGATATGACCTCACATCCTGTCATGGCTGGGAACTAAGTTTTTTTCTGGGGTCCCCCTGGCCAAGATGGGGTCTGTTCAGTCATTGGGGAGAGGGGACTCAGGATTTCATTTTACATATACAAATTTAATTCTTCTGAAGTTTTTTAACAGGTTGTTGTTAGATAGTTGTGTTGTGTCAACGTTAATCTCCTGATTTTTATAATCATAGTGTGGTATATACTCCGAAGTATGCAGGGTCGTGTCTGTTATTTCTCTAAAATGGCTCAAAAAATGGAAGTAGGAGAGAGGGGAGAGTGTGTGGTGGAGTATACAAGGAGGGAGAGAGAGATTGAGAGAGAGAGAGAGAGAGACGCTGAAGGAAGGAGGGAGAGAGAGAGAAAATAAGAAAGCAAACATGGAAAAGAAGCAAACAACTGGAACTATGGATCTGTACTTTTCCTTCAAGTTTTCTAAAGGACTGAAATTATTTCAAAAGAATTTTAGGGGGGAAAACCCATAAAATAAAAGGAGTGAGGAACTAAAAAGATGACTGAGTACTCTGGACAACCAGGGGGGTTGGCCAGCTGTGACCTTCACTGTGGGGACCTGGCTGGGTCGGGGTGCTTGTGGGGTTTCTGATGTCAGGTCTTTCGGTTTCTTCCCTGGGGCTTCCTCTTCCGTTCTCCCACGTGGAGATGAAAGCCAGGATGCCGGTGCAGGTGAGGGAGGGGAGCTCACAGCTACGTGCTCACCAGCCTTAGTTTCAGTGTGACCTGCCATCCTGTCCTGATCTCTGCATGCTGCCCTTGAAAACCTTTCATTGACTCCCCCTAGGGAGTCTTTCTGTAAAGAGTAGGGAAATCTACCTGGATCCAGTTCCTTAAAATAACCTTTTAAGCTTCATACATGTTTCAGCCAGCCCTCCCCCTCACTTCCTGAGGGATGTAGCCATCAGTTCCTCAACCTTTTGAGGGATTTTTGTGGTGTAAATTGGGTTGGTCCTCAGCATTCTTTTCTGCCAGTTTAGGATTCAGGTTTCCCCTCTCCCCCACCCTGCTAAGTTATTTGTTTTTCAGCTTTCAAAATTTATATTTTTCTCCTCTCTCATTTTCCCATCTTGTAGTTTATGCCTGTTAAAAATTCCACTTACTAGCCGGGCTCGGTGGCTCAGCCTGTAATCCCTCGCTTGGGGAGGCTGAGGTGAGTGGATTGCCTGAGCCCGCGGGTTCGAGACCCGCCTGGGCAACTTGGTGAGACCTCATCTCTACAATAAATCAAAAAATTAGCCGGGCGTGGTATCGCGCACCTGTAGTTCCAGCTACTTGGAAGGCTGAGGTGGAAGGATCGCCGGAGTCCAGCAGGTCTGGGCAATGGAGTGAGACTCCGACTCAAAAAAAAATTCCACTTACTTTCATTTTAGGGTTACAAGTGTTCAACCCATGATTTTTAACAGCCAGTCTGCACATAAATCTCTCTGCGTTCTTGATGACTTCCTTTGGACAGCATCCCAGACGTGGAATTACTGGGTAGAGTGTACTATTCTTTTTGAGGCTTTTGATGAACTTTGCCAAATTGCTTTTCAATAGGATTAGAGTCTCACCATGTTTCCATGACTTGCTTCTTTTCCTGATTTTTTTGCCTGCCTTAGATAGGACCATTTAAAAAAATGAAATATTAAAATATCTGTTATTTTGACGACTCGAATACTAACTAGCTTTTGGCACAATTACTCTTAGAGGATGATTTTCTTTTTCTTTTTCTTTTTTTGAGTTGGAGTCTCACTCTGTCGCCCAGACTGGAGTGCAGTGGCCGCTCCCAGCCACCGCATCCTTGACCTGCTAGGCTCCGGCGATCCTTCCGCCTCAGCCTTCCAAGTAGCCGGAATTACAGGCTAATTTTTTGATTTTTAGTGTAGACATGAGGTCTCACCTGCCCAGGCGGGTCTCGAACCCATGGGCTCAGGCAATCCACTCACCTCAGTCTCCCAAAGCGTGGTATTACAGGCTGAGCCACGGAGCCCGGTTTAGAGGATGATTTTCAAAGAGAAGCTCCAGGTGTGGCCAGGAGGTTGAAAGGTGAATTCAACTAAATGGTTGGAGGTAGAGGTGGTGGAGTGAAGAGGTGGGGTGGGGTGGGGTGGATTTCAAGTGCTAGGTGCCCTCTCTACAAGAGGCACTGTGGTCTGTGTAAGAGGGAAGGAATCAGAAGTTAGTGTGCAGGAGGCCCAGGTCTCTGCTGCCTTCCATTGTGGTAGGAGCAGTGCTTGTTTTATCATGGGCATATTCAATTGAGCAAATTAAATAAAAGAGAGGGAGAGAAAGAGCAATAACAATGAAAACAGTACAATGATGCTTCTATTCAGTGAGCATTACCCTAAAGTAAGCCCCAAACGGGAGACCTGAATCTTCCTTTAATCCAACTCAGTTTCCATGTTTTTCTAGTAGTCAGGACCATCCTGTCACACAGGTAATGCTTTAGTGTTTTGAGATGTATTTTGTTTTACACAGTGATATAGAGACCCACTAATGTCTGTCCATATTGTCACAGCCCCTAGAGAAGGGCATGACAAGGGCACAAGTGCTCCAGTATATTCCTGAACTATAATCCTGAGAGCTAATAAAAAGTGTGCTTCCCCTTATCTCCTATGTACTCCTGGTAGGTAGCTTCAGGGGATCCTTGACTTCCCTGTAGTCTAGGCCCAATCAACTGAAAGTTGCAAATCTCCTTTTACTCCCTTTGTCTTAGTGGTTATAAGTTTGAATAATATAGTATCAATATAATCTTAAGCCTTGTGACTTACACAACTTTTGTATCAATGTAATCGTAAGTTTTGTGATTTGAATAACTTTTGTGCAGTGCATGATGTCCTAGGCCTTTTTCTTTATAGCAAGCTTGATTACCACTTCTGCTGACCTTACTGATAAAAGCTGTGAGATACCTCTGATACCTGGCACCAGGAAGTCTGGAATGAAAAATGTCACTGTCATAAATGCAGCTGAAACTTAAGTTCTATACATTGCTCTGCTGGTCACATGGCTAATGTATAGGTACTAACAACTCTGGACTTATTAAAGTGAACTGTAAAAGCCTGGGAGGTGAGCAGAACCATTTTAGAAAGACCTCAAGTCTGGCTCTGCCCCCTGGATTTGAACTCAGAAATAAACTTCTTTCTACCAGTTCTCTGCCCCTTTGATTTACTGGTATCAAGGGGAACAGCCCAGCGTTACTCGGACCATAGCAACAGTAAAGCCCCAATGTACATGCCAACCTCTCCACCTGGTGCCAAATTAATTTCCACTGAGTATTAGTTTTTTTAACTTTTTTGGGGGAATGTGAGAAATAAGAATGGTGATTTATTTTCAAACTGGAGCCTGGCTTATCTTGGGTTCCGAAGATGGTGTCTAAATGCTTTGTGCTTCTCTTTTTTGATTTATTTCCTGCTTCTTTGTGCTTCCTTTTAGTGGGCTCTTTACTTTGGCAGGCTTCCTGTTTAAACTTTTGGCGAGATCCAATCAGAATGATAATTCTATAAGCCAGTCGACAAATAGGACATACAAATGAAATGATTCTGTAAGCCCATCAAAATATGTCACATAGGCATGGTATGAGAGAGCCTGTAACATCTGCAGTATTCCTCCAATGAGAAACCAGGAAAGGGACCTGCATTTTAGGGATAAAAGTGCTGATTCAGCCAGGCTCGGTGGCTCAGCCTGTAATCCCGCGCCTTTGGGAGGCTGAGGTGAG
>NW_007074562.1:0-1223 GCF_000164805.1 Carlito syrichta | reverse complement strand
TTGTATTTTAATGAAATTTCTCTCTCTCTCTCTCTCTCTCTCTCTCTCTCTCTCTCTTTGTCAATCTGTCCAGGGGTCTGTCAATCCTATTTATCCTTTCAAAGAACCAGTTTTTGTCTTATTGATCCTTCCTATGATTTTTTTTGTGGTCTCTATTTCATTCAACTATGACTTTATTTTAATAGTTTCAATTTTTACTAAATTTAGGATTGGATTACTCTTGACTTTCCAGCTTCCTTGGGTGTAACATTAAGCTGTTCATTTGAGATCTTTCTATTTTTTTTGACATATGCATCTAATGCTATAAATGTCTCTGTCAACACCACCTCCATAGTATTCCAGAGGTTTCTATGTGTCATGTCTTTGTTTTCAGGAGGTTTTTTTGTTGTTGTTGTTTCTGCTTTGATATCTGTGTAATCCAAAAGTCATCAGAAGCATGTTGTTTAATTTCCATGTATTTGTGTTTGTTTTTTTGGGGGGGTGTTTCGACCTGTGATATTTGTTTTTATTCCATTTGGTCTGACAAGATGCTTGGTATGATTTTAAACTTTTGAAATATGTTCAGGTTTGATTTATGCCTAAGATTGTGATTGATCTTTGAGTATGTTTCATGTGTCACAAGAAGCATGTATATTCTGTGGTTGTTGGGTGAAGTGTTCTGAACAAGGTCTGACAATTAAATTTGTAAAATCATCCTAGAAAAGATGCTACAAACCTCATTGCTGAATTTCACGATGATCAGCTTTGAAGTGTTTCCCTTGGGCACAGTATGTCAGTGTCTAGTCCACCTGTCAAAGCAATTTTGGTACTCTTTTTCTGGAGTGGCCATCTTGAAAATGTTGGAGCTTGAATTATAGCAACAAACAAACATTGCATTTCTTGTTAGACTTGACAAGAGTGGAAATGCAATCAGGGACATGATAGTTCAAGTTTATGGGGATAATGCCATAAAGTAAATGGCAGTGTACAAGTGGACTAAACATTTTTCTGAAGGGAGAGAAAGCATCACTGACGAAGAGAAGTCAGAATGACCAGTAAAAAGTAGAACTGATGAAAACATTGCAAAAATTAATCAAATTGTACATCAAAATAGTTGACTGAGTGTGAGAAGACTAGCAGACCAAATTAACATCAGTAGAGAAACAGAACGATCTTTAATTTTTTTTTTAATTTTTAATTTTGAAGATGTGGGGTACAATTCAGAGTTAGGTATACAAATGTTC
>NW_007074561.1:0-1229 GCF_000164805.1 Carlito syrichta | reverse complement strand
GTGGCAACTCAGGGTCTGTGAGGTTCTACACTCACCCTGTGCCCATCTCTGGGTCCAAGGGGGCATGGCATTAAGCAGGATATGAAGATAGCCATGTCAAGTCAGGAGAATGAGATCATGGAAGAAGGGAAAAGAGTTTTCCTGCATCTTCAGCATAGGGCTTGTGCTTTTATCTTGCATTGGGCCCTGTTAATTAGTAGATGAACTTGATCCTCCCCTCTTCTTTCCTTCTCTCAGTCAATGATGCCACCCATTTATTCACCAACACCAAATTCAGGAATTATCCTTGACTTTTCCCTCTTTTCTGCCTCTCTCCTCCACCCAGAACTCTATAGTCCCTTTTCTAGAATTTTGAGCACTTTCATTATGGACTTAGTTCAAAAAAATAAAAGAAATTTGGAATTATTCTGTTTTTGATTAAATTACCCCCCAAATTTTGTCCCATCATGTAGAGAAAAAACAAAAATAAACAGTCACTCATGCTTAGTTCATCATCTGGACTGACTGTGGGGAATATGTCAAGAACCCTATGAATGTCTGAAAGACCAAAGGTGACCAGGGAGCACTCAGGACCCGTAAAGATGCGGCTCAGGCATTTGGGAAAAAATAAAAGAAATAAAGTAGCCAAAGGACACCAACAATTTTTAACTGAAATAAATTTTTTTGGAATTACTATAGTGTTTTTAAGACCACCATTTATAAAAGTTAATTACTAACTAAATTCCAAACTTTCCCACTGAAGCTGTTTCAGGCAGGACAGGAATTTCAGAGTGGAGAAAGGTCATGCGGCTGCCATGAATATTTATGGGCATTGAAGCGTCCTTTTGTGGGCCAGCTGGCAAGTGGCTTGTGGGTGCGTCAGTTGGCATGAAGGTGTAGGATTGCAAAAACCACCTGAGCTTTTCCTAGGACAACCGTGTCTCCCCATCCCTTGCCTGCTGAACACCCTTCCAAACTGGCCCACTTTTTTTTGCATGTGAAAGCCCAGCCTATTCCGGCAGCTGTTCAAGACCCTTCACCCCTGCCCTTCTCTTACTGTGCCAGCATTTGATGTCATCGTCCCTCAATACCACCTTGCACAGCAGTCAAGTCCATTCCCTTCTTGTCCTCAGTCTTGCTATCCTTCTACCTACCTCAGAAATCTCTTTACACATTCGATAATATGCATCCCCTTCACTTGAAGTTCCACCTTCATTTTTATTTGATTTAATATACATTTTTTTTTTTTT
>NW_007074560.1:1704-22652 GCF_000164805.1 Carlito syrichta | reverse complement strand
CTGATAACCCAGTTTATTCATAAAACTTAATTCTTAGAAATCAGTTTCTAGGTATTTTGCCCTCTTTCCTTACCTCAAACTATCCTTAGATCAAGTCTCTCTTCTTCTTTCCACCAATTATTCCATTTTTTTAACCCCTTACCCACCTCTGAGCTTTACTTGTCCCACTCCACTGTATCAACTACATCAATTATCTGCTGTCTTTTCATTTACTACACGCTAACTCTGAAAAGTTGGGTCTATAAAGAGCAATAAAACAATCTCTGTCCTCCATAACCAAATAGTATAACAGGAAACAAAGGTAAATAAATAGCCATAGCCATGTGATAATAGTAGAGATAAGTATAACCACTTAATTCTGCCCAGTGACATCTAAGTTTTCAAGGATGAACAAACAGGTGTTCACGGAGAATAAAAGAGGGGGGGAGGGAAGGAAGGCAATTCAGAGAGAAATAAAACACGTGCAGAGATACAGGGATGAAAAAGAGTATGGCTGATTCTAAGAATTGTCAAAGAGTTACACAAAGCTAGAGTGCAAGGTACAGGTGAGGACAGGCAGGAAAAGTGGAAAAAGGTCAGTCATGTGTGTGCCACACTAAAACAGGTGAGACTACGCAAAGTCACTCTCACACGGGGAAAGGAGGCAGCAAGACATGACTTGCATTTCAGAAAGTTTACTGCAAAGGTAATTTTTTTACCCTGGGGATACCTAGCAACGTCTGGAGACTTTTTTGGTTGAAGGGGGGGTAGGGTGGGAGGGATGCTACTGCTACTGCTAGCATTTAGTGGGGAAAGGCCAGGGATGCTGATAAACACCCAACAATGTGCAAAACAGCCACCTACAAACGAGAATTAGCTGGCCCCAAATGCCAACAGTGCTAAGGTTAGGGAACCCTGGTTCAAACCTCAATCCTAGGGTTCAGAAATAAGACTAGAGGCAGGGGATTAAGTCGCACATAAAGTGTAAGGGAACAGAGGCTTACCTGGCAACTCCATATCATGGCCTAGCGCCAGCTATAATGTAGAAACTCAATATTTACTTGGTAAGTGAATGAATGATGTAGAACTCCAGGCATGAAGTACAAAGGCCTGAAATGTGGCTGTGGCAATGGTAACAAAGAAGAGATTCAAGAGAGTAGAACAGAATAAATATGTTTAATTTACTAAGAATGAACAGTAAGTCCAAAATAAAATGACTTTCAGGCTTCTGGCTCAGAATAACAAGGTTCAAAGAGGGTCAGAGTTTCTATTTTAAATATTTTTAAATCTAAAATAAATCTGAGATATTCAAATAGAAAACCCAATTGTTTGCGTATGGTTTGAAACACATAAGAAAATCCAATTTTGTCATCACCTTGATCTTAAATCATCCTGAGTTAAGCAAGAAGTTCAATAAAAAATTAACAAATCCTAAGTGCAGGATGGTATCCTGGACTGCATCCTGGAAGAAAAAAACCTAATTAGTAGGAAAGCTTGGTGAGATAAGAATAAGGTCTGCTGTTTAATTAATAGTAACATATCAATGTTGGTTTAGTAGTTCTGAGAAATGTAACAGGTTATGTAAAATGATAGCATTAGGGAAAAGTACCTGAGAGATGTACAGGAGTTCTTTAAACTATCTGTATACTTCTCAGTAAATAATTTCTTTATTTCAAATTAAAAGTTAATTAGAAAAAAATACTACAATCTCAAATGTGTCGACATTTCATTATTTGGGCTTATTAAACACTTAACTCTATATATCTTTAGAAAAATAAAAATGTTCAGAGCTTTTTCTTACCTCCATTGATACTTGGTAATACTATTCTGACCATAGAAAGAACAAAAAAAAATCTTAAAACTTTTAAAGGTAGCCAGAGAGAGTAAGTCAGTACTACCTACATTCATATTTTTAAAAAACTCTTCTGACCAATACTGTGACAGCTTGAAATAAAACACTGTACCACAATTCAGACAAGAAGGGCTGATGAATTCATTCTTCCCATCACCATCCTACTCATAACTTTATCGCAATGACAAGACAAACTGTATACCAGGGTGAATTCTAGTAGGACATGACACTAAACTAGACTACATATGTAGAGTCATTTTGATCAGACAAGCTTTTCTTTAGTGATTTCAAAAAACACATGTAAATACAATTTTTAAAAATAGGCAAAACTGACATTCTGGTGTGGGTATTTCTTACAATAAAAAACTAAGATTTTCCTGAAAATCTAAATAGAAAATGAATGCATTTATCTTGAACCCTAAAAAGGAAACAGTGTTTCAGAAAAGAACAATAACCTGGTAGGCATTAATTGTTAACTAAATGAACCAGTCATTTTTATGCTTAAGAAAAAACCCAATGTATTTTTGCATATGTATATATAGGTTTCAGCGCTATCGTGGTTTCAGACATTCACTGGGAGTCTAGGAAAACATCCTCCATGGATAAGGGGGGGCTACTGTATTTATGTTCCCTATATCCATGTCAGCTATATTTACTGATCAGATTATCAACACACTGGCTTAAAATATTTTATCTGATGTTATAAATATTTCAAACATCCTTTTCCAAAAAATGAGCAACATCCTTTTTCTTGAGTAGTCAAGTGTTGTTATTACAACACTGCGCTTACTGGGAATAGAGCATAGCATAACAGAGGCAAGCAGACTGGACTTTAGCAGACTGGACTTAATTCTGGCTTCACTTCTCACCGAACGTGTGACACCATGGTCAAACTACCAAACATTTCCATGCCTCAGTTTCCTTCTCTGCAAAATAAGTATAATAGTTTCCACCTATAGACCACTTAAGGTTTTAACAGAAAAAATAAAAAGAAAAATGCTTAGAATAGTGCCTGGCACATAGTGATTACACAGCAAATGTTAAGCGAAAACTTGTTTACCATCCATCATGCTTACACTCTCACTGCCCACCGAAGGGTTGCCTCATAATGTGCTGAAAGAATGAGCATAATATATTCTCCTCATTATACGGATCTGTAGGTTTTCAAAGAAGATTAACTTTTCCCTACAGGGACAACGCCTATAATATTTTATCCTCCTCTTCTTTCAGGAAACCTATTATATCCCTGAGTACAATTTTCTAAGTACAAATACACCCAGTGTCTCAAATTCCTTTGCTGTTTTACTGTTCACTGTAGTATTCTATATTGAAATTATTATTGAACCAGGACAATCAATTGTGGATCACCCATGATTACCCTCCATGAAATATCACATGGAATGCCTTTGGAAAGTAGGTCGGAGGAAGTGATCTGGAATGCTGCAGACAGACCAAAGTATATATAAAAAAAAAAACACACAGAAGAGAAGGTACTTGAGAAGATAAAGTGAAGTGGAAAAAAATCTAGCAACTGTTTAAGCCCCAAAGGACAGAACAGAGAATAAGGCAGAGAGGCTATTTTAAAAGACAGTAACTTTGGAGACTCATGCCTATAATCACAGCGCTTTGGGAGGCTGAGGTAAGAGGACCCCTTGGAAACCAGCCTGAGCAACACAGTGAAATATCATCTCTCTAGAAAATCTAAAACAAAAACAGGTGTGGTAGTACACACCTGTAGTTTCAGCTACTCAGAAGGCTGACGCAGGAGAACTGCTTGAGCCCAGGAGTTAGGGGCTGCAAGGAGCCATGACTATGCTGCTGAACTACAGCCTGAGCAACAGACTGAGACCCTGACTCACAAATTAATAACAACAAATAAAAAGACAATGACTGAGAATTGTCTAGTGTCAATAAAAGACAACACAGATTCAAGAAACCTACTAAATCTCAAGCAAGATAAACAAAAATAAACCAATACCAAGATATGTTATAAACTGCAGAAAAGCCAAAGAGAAAAAGAAAAATCTTAAAGGCAACCAGAAAAAAAGAGATCACCTTCAAAGCAGCAAGTTGGATAGTAAATTTAAACCCAAATATATCAATAACTATAGGTGAATGTTCCAGATAAACACAGAGATTATCATGTTGTATTTTTTAAAAGATGAAAAGTAAAAAGATACAGAAAGTTGAGAAAGTAAATGATGGAAAAAGATACACATATAAACACCAAACAGAAGTGATACAAAATTGACTAAATGGTATAGTAAGTATCAAAAAAAGGAAGAAATAAGTAAGGTTTGGATAGGTAGAAGAAAGCAGGAGAATAACATTCCTGGCCAGGCAGGAAAGTGGGAGTGGGAGAAGAGACTAAGATTAGAGTATGAAGGTTTCTGCAAAGGTCGGAGGTGACTTAGTGGTAGAGAAAGAACAACACTCTTAAAATATTTTCATCGGCCTCTTTATAATATCTTGAGCAGAAAAGTGACACAGCAGCAAAGATGGAAGTAAGAACACTATTACAGAGCTAACACAGAATACTGGTAGAGGCAGAAGACACCACAAGCCAGAAGACTAGTTTGGAGGATGCTCTATTAATCCTGGCGAGACAGGGGGCCTGATGAAAAGGATGGGTCTAGGAGGTGTTTCAAGAAGACATACCCACATCAGTTTTCCTTCTTTGAAACTTCAAGCCAAAAAAACAAAAAAGAAACAAACCCAATCCCCCCGAAACATGCTGTGCTTCCTAGGAGACTCACATTTGTTTTCTGCCATTGTAACTAATTTGAATTATGATACTGATCCCCACTAACTCAACCTAATAACACGCACTTTAGTAAGGAATTTTTTGCAAAAGTAAAATATCAATGAGCTGGTTAGCCCACATAAAGTACAATGTACATACAATCCATAATTGCACGTTATTACTTCTTCACTCCTAAAGCTACTAGCAAAAGAAAAATATCTGGTAATTTATCCTTTTTGAATGCTGACATACATGATGTGAAGTTCTCTGTTGCCACAGTGACTAAAATACTTTTTTATTTTCAAAAGCTCTTTTCCCAAGAAGCGTATTGACCATGCGGTGAACTCCAACTCACCGATGCTGGGAGGGCTGCCATAGTTAACGGGGGACTCGGGTGGTCTTCCGCAATGCAGCGCAGCCAGGGCAGATCCTTTCCACACAACATGCTTGCAGCCTAGTCAACACACACACGTTATGCAAATTATGCAGCCAGAAAAGGCAAAAACAGGAAGTTAAATCCTATTAAAACTTTTCTTACTTTTGTTTGTGCGTAGTAAGGACTGCCTTCCAGCTCCTAATAAGGTTTGTACGCCAGGAACACTTTGAGGAATTTCTTGTTCAAGAAGAGGTCCTAGTCGATGACATATTTGCAGCAAGTGATCAGGTGCTAAATGTCTGTAATACTTCACCTGTATGTGAAAGACAAACACAAAAATCTTTGCTAAATAACATGATATCATTCTTTGTGTTAAGATGTACTTTTAGAATGCTGTAATCTGTTCTTGCTAGTCAACATTTTGTTTTACTTGGAAAAGTTCATCTATTTTGCGAAACGACTTGACTCACAGAATGGTTACCCCAACCATCACTGACTCTACTGATGAAGAAAAATACTAAAGATTAATGCAATATAAACATGACAAGTTACAAATGAACAAATGCTGGCCAATGCAAATATTGAACAATGAAAAAATATATGCAGCATGATCTAAAATGGTATATTTCTAGTTTATATTCCAATTTTCAAAAACTTCAAGCAACAATCAAAAAAATCATCCAACTATAAAATATGCTTTGAGCCTCTGATATAATGAAAATCTCCAGAATAAGGACTAAAGAGAATTTACAGCTTATGTTCTTACTATAAAATTTAAGACCACTCATGCTGAATTTTTGAGTTTATATTACCAAAACCCTTATAATCAAAAAGCCCAAATTCTAACTGCCACATCAAACAATTTTTTCTTTTTTTCGGTTTTTTTCTGAGTCAGCATCTTACTCTGTCACTGAGGCTAGAGCGCAGTGGTTTAACCGCGGCTCACTGCAGCCTCAAACTGACTCGAGAGATCCTTCAGTCCCTACCTCCAGAACAGCTGGGACTAGAGGTGCAAGCTACCACATTTGGTCAGTTTTTGATTTGTTGTTATTGTTGTAGAGACAAGGTCTTGCTGTGCTGCCCAGGCTGGTCTCAAACTCCTTGGCTCAAGCAATACTCTAGCACTGGCTTCCTAAAATGCTGGCATTACAGGTGTAAGTCACCACACTTGGCTCATGAGTGGTATTTTCAAAAGTTGTCTAAATATCCATTCTTCTTTTTTTTTCAGTCGGAGTCTCACTCTGTCACCCAGACTGGAGTGCAGTGGCCGCTCCCGGCCACCGCAGCCTCAAACTGCTGGGCTCCGGCGATCCTTCCGCCTCAGCCTTCCAAGTAGCCGGAATTACAGGCATGCGCTACAATGCCTGGCTAATTTTTTGATTTATTGTAGAGATAAGGTCTCGCTGCCCAGGCAGGTCTCGAACCCGCGGGCTCAGGCAATCCACTCACCTCAGCCTCCCAAAGGCGCGGAATTACAGGATAAGCCACCGAGCCCAGCAATATTCATTCTTCTAACTAAGGCCAGCAGGAGAACCCTATCTTCCTCTATCATAACACATTCCTTCGTGAAGATGACAAGGAGCCATGCTCTCACATTTAACAAGATAATTCAGAACAGCAGAGTCTGGCATACAGTAGGTGGTAAGTCTTGGTAAAATGGATATTTCTGTGAAAAGGGGATTCGAACAGAGTACACATAATATGAATTAAACATACTACACCCCATTTGGAGCAAAAAAGAACAGATGTTAAAACTTCAGAGAAATCCTGAGATATATATGTTTCATTTTGTTTAATTCACAATTTCCCAAACTCATTTAGCTACAGAATCCCCTTTTCCCTAAAAATTTCTATCATATTTACTCAGAAGATACTGTAGAAGATACTGATATAATTAGCTATATAAAATAGACAGAAAAAGCATTTAGAAGAAATTTTATCAAAATGAGTTTTTAATAAAATTATATTTATACTTTTCTCTAATCTTCCCTCCAAATAATTTAACTAAAAATAAAACTTTAAAGAAAACAATTCTAGAATATTTATAAGGTCCTTTTCAGTTCTAAACTTGTATGACTATCTTTTTAATTTTTTATTTTAAAGATGTGGGGTACAATTCAAGGTTAAGTATACAAATGTTCATTACACAGGTACCCCCCCAGCAGTATCCCACTACTACCAATCCCGCCAAGTTGCCGTGAAGTTCATAATTTCATCCTTCTTTATGGCTACGTAATATTCCTTCTTTATGGCTGCACAAAATAGTATATGACAATTTCAATGTGACTTAAATGTTACTTTAAGAAGATGAAGTCCATTGCGAATTAACTTCAAATTTATGATGATCCTGTTTTAGCACCCTCTGGCAAAATACATTTTCAGGTAGTGACACTGAAAGCCTTTACTGCAGAATTCTCTCTTTTAATAACATATTATGAATCCACCTTGTCTGACTAAAGCTTTCTCTGATGATTTAGGAGTATTTCAATTTTTCAAAGTCAACTTTCATTTTAAAGTGAGAATAACTTTCAGTTCTTAAACTCCTCATGCTGTCTCTGGCTTCTGCAACTTTCCACAAGCAGATCCCTCTGCTGACAATCTCGTTACCTGCCCACTCCACACCTTGTTCTCCTTCAGGTCTCAGGCTCTGCCTTACCGCCCCCCACGACCTGTTCACACCACCTCTGCCCCTTCTTTCTGGACATCTTATCTTTGTTCCCACAGCACATGTTACTGCTTCTCAAAGGCGGCTTCTTCCTCCTCGCATTTTATAATACCTATCACACCATATTAATTGTTCCTAATAGATTTTGGTAACTAGACCTCAGTGGGAATCTAATGATAGCCATGATCCTCTTCTCCCAGGAAATACATATGCAGGCACTAACATTATCTGCCCTGTGTTGGGAAGACTTGTGGGGAAGTTTATAAGACTTGTGCGTTACACTAGAACTGCAGGTTTACCTGTCTGTGCTCTGCATAAGACGACACAGGATTAGACCTTGTTACCTCTGTCTACCTGATACCTCGTGTGGTACTTATAGTTAAGTACTTAATAAATTATTAGTCGGATCAATGTACACTTAAGAATATGCAGAAATGTCAGGCTCGGTGGCTCAGTCTGTAATCCCACACCTTTGGGAGGCTGAGGTGAGTGGATTGCCTGAGCGCGCGGGTTCGAGACCTGCCTGGGCAGCAAGACCTCATCTCTACAATAAATCAAAAAATCAGCCAGGCGTGGTAGCGCGTGCCTGTAATTCCGGCTACTTGGAAAGCTGAGGCGGAAGGATCGCCGGAGCCCAGCAGGTCCAGGCTGCGGTGGCCAGGAGCGGCCACTGCACTCCAGTCTGGGCAACAGAGTGAGACTCCAACTCAAAAAAAGAATATCCAGAAACTACTGACTTCCCCACTACCCAAAAACTCAAACTATTTCGTTAGCACCTGTCCTAGCACATAAAAATAGATGCAGTAAAAATTCCTACTGTATGTGGTATAATTCTTTTTCTAATGGCTTTAAATATCTTTTAAAGAAAACCACAGAACATGCCTCCAAACAAAATTTTAAAAATAAAAGATTAAAGTAAAGGTACTTGGAAAGTATTGTTACTTAAGTGGCATCAGAGAACACACATCCCAATGCTTGACTCCACTTCCTCTAGCAGTTCTTGAGGTACCACCATGAAAGGCTCTCTGAAAAGAACAGTAGAAACAAACTAACGAACAATGCTCTCTATTATCTTCTCTTTCATCAAAGACAAATTTTTCTGAGTCCTCCTCCCCACTTTCATTTCTCAGCAGATGATCTAGCTGACTTTATGAAGGACTTTAAAAAAAAAAGGTTGAGGCCTTCTGTTTCCTCCCTACTGAATCTGAAAGCCTACCTACACCTGTACCAATTCTGTCTCCTACTCACATAACTGCCCTAAGATCCAATCTCTCTGCTCGTGATCTGAATCCTAACTTCTCCAACTTAACAGAAATCCTACACTATAAATTAGTTCTCCAAACTCCAGTTTGTTCATTCATTCCTTTTAAACTAGCTCCTCCCTATGACTACATTTAAACGTGCTCCCTTTGCGTTAGACAAAAAACAAGAATCCTGTCTGACTCCTATATCCAACACCTCTCCACCCTAATCCCGCAGCTACCCTTTCTCCCCCTCTCCAGAAACATGTTTTTGTTTTGTCGAGACAGGGTCTTGTTCTTTTGTCCAGGCTGAAGTGCAGTGGCATGAGCATAGCTCACAGCAGACTCAAACTCCTGGACTCAAGGGATCCTTCTAATTCAACCTCCCAAGTAGTTGGGACTACACAGGTGCTCCACTGTGGCCGGCTAAACTTTAACAAAATTTTTCTGGATAGAGGGTCTCACTATGTTGCCCAGGCTGGTCTTAAATTCTAGGTCCCAAGCAGTTCTCCTGCCTCGGTCTCAGGCATTAGCCCACAGTCTACCCCAGAAACATGTTTTTAAAGAATGGTCCACAGTTGCTGTCATTTCATATCCCATCCTCTCCTCCATCTAATCCCTACTAGTTTCCATAGTCATGACTTCACAAAACATAGCTCCTTTATCAAAAGTTCACCCTAGGCCAGATGCGGCGGCTCACACCTGCAATCTCAACACGTTGGGAGGTGGAGGCAGAGGGAGAAGAATTCCTTGAGCCCAGGAGTTCAAGACCAGCATGGGCAAGGTCTCTACAAAAAGTCAAATAATTAGCCAGGTATGGTGGTGCGTGCCTGTAGTCCCAGCCATTCAGGAGGCTGAAGGTTTGCCTTAATTGTCAATAAATCCAATAAGCATTTTAAAATATACTTACTTAATGTCTCAGTGATACTTAACATAACTTGAACACTTATTTCCTCCTTTGCAAACCTGTCTTCTCTTCTTTGAAACTCCTTGGTTTTTCTTCTGCCCCTCTAATCACTTCTCATTTTCCTTTTTAGGCTTATCCTCGTCTACCTAGCCATTAAATAGTGAAGCTCCTTAAGGTCTCAGAGTCCAGCTACAGATATTCTTTTTCCTTCACTATGAACTCTCTGGGAAGAATTTTAATGATTCTTAAGTTTCTATCTACAGCTTGGACCTGCACATCAGACTTTCTTAAGCTATCTCTTTAGAGTCCAAAAGCCTCCTAAACTCAGCATTTGCAAAAGTGAACTCATGGACCCTCATGCCAACACCCTCTCAAAAAACGTTCCCTACACTGGTGAATGCCAACACCACCTATTTAACCATAAAAGCCAGAAACCAAAGTGTCACAGTTTTTATGCTGCTCATTCTTCCCACCCCTTCCCAAATCCAAGTAGTCGACTGCTTTTTCCTTCCTCCCCTTAAATCCACCCAGCTCCATCTCTGTCATAACAGTCCACGCTCAAACCATCTTTCCAATAAACTCCTACCTCTCCTACACCCACGCATGCCTTCCACTGCATTCAAATCTCCTCCCTATACTGCAGTGTGAATGCTCTTCCCAAACTCCTACCCGACCAAGCCTCCCCCACGTAAAACATGTCAGAGGCACGCCCTGCTCTTTGGACAAAGACTCAAACCCTTAAAGTGGTCAACAAGCCCTGAAATGCGTGTAGGTCACTTCCTACTTTTCCAGATTCCCTGGTACATTCCCAGCCCCAACCCCAGCCCGCTGTCCACATTTCAGACACGTGGCCTTCCTTCAGGGGTCTCACTTCTCCTCTGTCGGGTCATGCTTTCCCCGGGTGGTGGACGCTGCTCTGCCCTACACGCCCTTGTCCATACAACTAAAGGTGATCAGATCTCCCCTCAAGTGTAACTTCTTTGCTTTCCTCTACTGGAGTCTACTCTACTCAAACTATGCTTTCTTGATTGTACACGCTGTGACTTTCCCTTTTTAATTTATGTATCAGTTTGTGATTATACATTTGAAAGTGTAATGACTTAATGCTGTTCTTCACTATTTCACCATAAACTACCAAGAGAACAGGGGTCAAGAATCTTTTTACAATCAACTTTCTCTCTCTCTCTGTCTCTCTCTCTCACACACAACACAAAGAGCAAACAAATATTTTTAAATATAAAACTGTATTTTTTTCTCAACATCATTCTTCATAAGCATGTTAATCATATGCCTATTCTTCCCAAATATTTATCCATGTCACTATGATCAAATAAAATGTAAAACAATAACAAATTTTAAAAACTAAAGAGTTCATGTATGGCTATGTATGTACAATTTATCATTTTCAAGTCAGTAAGAATCCCATACCCTGAATATTAACTTAAGCTTTCTAATTTAAATTAACTTTTATTTCACTAGCAAATAATTAAAATAAACATTTTAAATGTTTCATACTTAACATCCCTTATCCATAACAGCTATATCTGGATTCTCAGTAACCTGTTGTACAGTATTTGGGGGAAATAAATCTTCAACAGTCCCAATTTCTAATCTACAAATTACCTTCTGTGGCCATAGCTGCTTTCAAACTCTTAAAATATTCACGACATAAAAAGCATAACCAAATTATGAAGTGTGACAAATAATAACACATACGTAACACACATTGGTTGCATACTAAATGTCAGGCCCTGTGGTAAATCTAACACATAAATACCCAGTTAATTATTTTAATAACCAAAAGAGGCACATATTACTATCATTATTCCCATTCTATAAAAAAACATGGTACAAAAAGAAATAGAGAGGTATGTATGTATTATTATTCTCATTCTACAAAGAAATTACAGTACCCAAAAGTAGCAACCTTCTCAAGTAGACAGTAGAGATGAGAATTAAGTCAAGGCAATCTAAGCCCAGAGCCTACATTCATACTGCTTCACAAATTACCTATTTCCTTAAATACATGCATATGCTAATGTGCAAGATATAAGCCAGTTATAGACATTTTGAGTAGCTCCCAACACAGAAATTAAATTGAGTCAGAAAAAGAGAAACATTTTACAGTCCACTTTCACTATTAAGGAAACACAAAACCATAAATTCCTGTAAGTGAAGGCATTTTTTAAAAATCTAGGGTAGAATCAGAAGATAAAACTGCAATGATATAATGACAATTCTAAATGCTCTCTCCCAAAATGGCTATGGGAAATCGATGTGACCAATACTACTTTTCTAAATATTTCTAAGATTACATTTCCGAAACTTCAATTTAAAATTAGAAGCTGGGCTCGGTAGCTCAGCCTGTAATCCCAGCACTTTGGGAGGCTGAGGTGAGTGGATTGCCTGAGCCCGTGGGTTTGAGACCTGCCCGGACAACTTGGAGAGACCTCATCTCTACAGTTAAAAAAAAAAAAAATTAGCCGGGGGCGGTAGCGTGCGCCTGTGGTTCCAGCTACTTGGAAGGCTGAAGCGGAAGGATCACAGGAGCCCAGCAGGTTGAGACTGCAGTGGCCGAGAGCGGCCACTGCACTCCAGTCTGGGTGACAGAGTGAGTCTCCCACTCAAAAAAATAAAAAATAAAATAAAATTAGAAGGCATAACCAGATTAAACTAAAGGGCTTATATCATAAGATTACTACTATTTTAAAAAATTTAAAAACAGGTACAAGGTCTCTCACTTGTAATCCCAGTACTTTGGGAGGCTGAGGCAGGAAGGAGACTTGCTTGAGTCCAGGAGTTTGAGACCAGCCTAGGCAACATAGCAAGACCTTGTCTCTACAAAATAAAAAATCAAAATGTTAGGCGGGCATGGTACTGCACACCTGTATTCTCAGTTACTTGAGAGGGTGAGGTGGAAGAATCACCTGAGACCAAGAGGTGAAGGCTGTAGTGAGCTGTGACCATGCCACTGCACTCCAGCCTAGGCAACAGAGTGAGAACCACCCAACTCAGAAAAAAACTAGTAAAAACATAATAAAATGGCCATTCATCAGTAGTGTTCAACTTCTCCTCTCTTTTTTTTTTTTTTTTAAGAGACAGGGTCTCTTGCTCTGTCACCAAGGCTGGGATGCAGTGGTGCAATCATAGCTCAAGCAATTCTTCTACCTCAGCTTTCCAAGTGGCCAAGACTACAGCCACTCTCTACCACACCCAGCGGATTTTCAACTTTTTGTACAGGATCTTGCTATGCTGCCCAGGATGGTCCTGAACTCCTGAACTCAAGCAATCCTCCCACCTCAGTTTACAGGTGCAAGCCACTGCACCTGGGTTCCACCCCTTGTTTGGCAGACAAAACATTTTATCTCCTCCAGTAAAAGGCAAGAACCTGCTTTATGGATGCAAACCCTGATGCCACCCCACTGTGATTCACTCTATTGGCTAGAGGAGGAGGCTAGTCAGAGTTGCTCAAACTTCTTATTTTCCTTCTATCATCCTAACAACAATCTTTGGTTGACTGTCCACAATTAATGGTTAAAATTTGAATTTAAAAAGGTATCCTTTTCAAAAATATTGTGTCACATTATCTAGCGAAGAGGTCAGCAAACGTTTTCTGTAAAGGGTCAGACAGTAAATACTTTAGGTTTTGGGGACTACATACTACCTTCATCACATACTCTTTTTTAAATAACTCTTTTAAAGTATAATAACAATTCTTACCTTGGAGGTCTCACAAAAACAGTCTCCTGCATAATTCACCCACAGCAGCCATAGTTTGTCCACCCTATTCTACAGAATTGCTCATTTTTCTGGCAACGTGTCTATCAGCGGAAACAAGAAAATTCTGAGAAACCAAAACAACTCTGCTCATTCCCCATCCATCTTGGCCCAAATCACAAACCTTTTTCAGTTCACATATGTAAAATACTTCTACAATTCTCAATTACAATTTGAACAACAGGATCATCTTCTGAGAGTGTGATTTGTAGTACAGAAGAACAAGAAAAGAAACTGACCCCTCTGGATGGTTTATTTTCCTACTTGGCTAAACCAACCAGGTTCTGGTTAGTATGCTACATCATATAAACAGTCATCCTTTCTGGCCAAAAAAAATTGCCATTATCTGTGGATGGTATTGTTAAAAGGTGTGTGGCCGGGTGCAGTGGCTCATGCCTATACTCCCTGCATACTCCCAGCACTTTGGGAGGCCAAGGTGAGAGGATTGCCTGAGTTCATGGATTCGAGACTAGCCCAGGCCACTTGGGGAGACCTCATCTCTACAATAAATCAAAAAATTAGCCGGGCATGGTGGCACATGCCTGTAGTTCCAGCTACTCGGAAGGCTGAGGTGGAAGGATCACCTGAACCCAGCAGGCTGAAGCTGCGGTGGCCGTGAGCATGCCACTGCACTCCAGACTGGGTGACAGAATGAGACTCCAGCTCAAAAAATAAAAAATAAAAAAAGGTAGAAAGAAAACAAAGGACCTGGAAACCACTGCATTCTACCAGACATATCATTTTTAAGAACTTCTCACTAAATTTTTAAATAAATGGCCAATGGTTCAGAATAAGAAATCTCTACTCAAATAGCCTGGGTTTAAACTTGCTAAGTCTGAGTATGAGGAAACCATTTACTCTTTCTAAGCCTCAGTGTCCTCATCCGTGATTGTGACTGCAGCAGTCACTACCTTGGAAAGCAGTCATAAGTTACTGTTACACGAACCATATGAGGTTCTTAGCACTGTATCTGACATAAGAGTCAGCCATTACTTTAATTGCACTCCATATTACATACTACATATGGAACTTTCATATTGAAAAAAATCTTTCTGGACCTAAATAGGGAAAATATTTTGGATATCTTTTTACCTACCTTTTAAAAGTGAGGCTAGATCAATATACTCATTCCAATCACTTGATTCACCTGTGGAGACGTAGCAATGCCATTCTTTCCTCTAGCATATAATCAAGTCTTCATGAAAATAATATCCAGGCCAGGCTCGGTGGCTCAACCTGTCATCCCAGCACTTTAGGAGGCCAAGGCGAGTGGATTGCCTGAGCCCATGGGCTCAAGACCAGCCCAGGCAACTTGGCGAGACCTTATCTCTACAATAAATAAATCAAAAATTAGCTGGGCATGGTAGCGTGCACCTGTAGTTCCAGCTACTTGGAAGGCTGAGGCGGAAGGATTGCCGGAGCCCAGCAGGTGGACACTGGTGTGGTCGTGAATGTGCCACTGCCCTCCAGCCTGGGTGACAGTGAGACTCCAACTCAGAAATTAAAAAAAAAAGAAAAGAAAAGAAGATCCAGCTAATGTTTGACACCACTATTCACTTCAATTCTACGTTTTGAACACCTGATTGATACTTTTAAAAAAAAAGTTCGGATCTTCTTACTTCTATTTTCTTATAATTGTCAGAACTAAAAAGCTAGTTACTTCTCTTTATTAGCCTTGAGTTCTAAAAGGTCAGCTTAATGGCATTATTTTTACAGTAATTCTAGTATTCAAACAAAACTACAAATTAAAAACACCCTATTTGCTATTTAATTACTCTATAAGGTCTATTATTAAAATTCCAGGGCTAAAATTCTCTAAACTACCAAGTTTATAATTATAAATCTATTACCAACATTAAAAAAATGTGGTTTAAGTTATATCTGTAATCTTTAAGGCAAGTATGCATTTTCTGATCTTTCTTCTTTATAGTAATAGCTTCTCCACAGAAAAATAGAGAGTACTTTGTGTTATGTGTTCTCAAAGTTTATTTAATCTTCATAAGCAAATAAGCTTATGTATTCTCCCTATTTCACAGATAAAGAAAACTAAAGTCTAAAGGTAAACACAGTTTGTGCCAGGGCATACATTTGGAAAATAGGAGAAATCATATTCAAACCCAGAACACTGGTTCCAAGTTTACTGTTAATTTTATGACATTACAGTTGCCTTCCCAGAACTTTGGTTTTCTCCCCAGTGTCACACAGATTTAATGATTAAAACTTAACAGAACCCATACAAGTCAGGTCAAGTCAAATCCTTTAACCTGTGTGACTATTCTCATAAGGGCTATTAGATCCCTATGATTTATTTATAATTAGAATTATAATAAAATTAATGTAGACACTTATAAAGCATCAAGACTAATCTTGGCAGTCTATTTACTCTTAAGCAATCGTCAATAAATAAGCCTGAAAGATTGTGTCTTATATTCAGAATTTAGTCAACTGTTAAAAACCCATTTAGACAATTCAGTTTGTATTATCAATAAATTACCAATACAAGTTTGTCATTGAAAGCAAATGCAATACCACTTTTCCAAGTTGTATTCACCGTAATCTGATAATATCTTGTTAAAAAAAAGACTATTCACAATTAAGGTTTTCATAAACCAAAGTAGGTATGCTCTATAAAAATTAAAATACAACAAAATGACAAAGTTAACCTCTTAAAATAACACTTTAACATTTTGTTTTAAAATCAAGTCATGTTTGCAATGAAATTTGTGAAATTTTAAAATTCCTCTTTAGAACATTATTTACTTAGTATAATTTAAAATTCAAGCCTGTAAACCTGTTGAAAAAGTTACTGTCATTAATTTAAAGACAGAAAAATCCTTAAACTATTTTTCTCAAAAGGCCAATGTAAGTAATCTTAAGAGAACAAGCAGTTTCATTTTTAGTAATGTCTCAGTTCATTTTTAGTAATGTCTCAGTTTCAAGTAAATACTTAAAATACCAAATACTTAACATACAATGACAGCAAAGTTATTTCAGACAATGCACGTTTCACCAAGTTGCCTGAATTTAGTGTACAAACACTAAATAGAAATAGCCAAAAACTAAACCAGAGTCAAATGACACAAGCAAAAATAAAGATTTCTTGCATTCCTACTACAACCTCTGTCAAGACAAGCAACACGTCTGCTCTTTATCCAAGAGAGACAAACCAGCCAAGCCACCATGACCATAGGCCCGGTGGAGTCTAGAATAGTCATCCTCCAATATCCCTGAGGGATTGGTTCCAGGTACCCCCCACACCAAAAAAAAAAATCCGCAATGCTCAAGTTCCTTATATAAGATGTCGTGGTATTTGCATACAACCTACACATCGTCCTGTGCACTTTAAGTCACCTCTAGATTACTTACAATACCTAATACAATGTAAATGCTATGTAAGTACCTGTTATTTTGTTCTGTTGTATTATTGTTTTCATCCTCAGTTGGCTGCATTCACAGATGCGAAACCTCCAGGTCAGAGACCTTACTGTACATGGATTCCCACTGGATTCGTCTGAGAAAGCCTGCCATTCGCCTTTTGTACTGCCATGGGTAACTCGGGACTTCTACTACGTATCTCATTCCTCTTACAATTTATTTTCAACTTAAGCAGAATATGCATCAGACTATGCTGTCACCTAAATTCTTACTATCAAAACTTCTCCTCCAACCATCCCTTTTCCTCCTTTTCCTGATCTGTGATGCCTAAGCTCAAACACGACTGTTTACGTGCACGTGTAAGGCAAATAACTAAAGGTGGAACTGCTTCACAACTGATAATTGCCTTCTCTACAATGTTCACCACCATAACTATTTTTGACTTTTCAGTACTCTGCTTTCTAAAACTCCATAAAGAAAAAAAGCATTATCAGTTTCATCAATTTGTTACAAAACACTTACTGTATTTCACATGCTCAAAACATTAATTTCAAAGTAATTTATGACCATTCACAAATTACTCATAATTTTCCATAATAGCTTCCCCAAAATAGAAACAGAAAATCTTCACATTCAAAATTTATTTCTAAAATTTTAAATTTGATTCCTATAATAACCTCTATCACTTTTACACGTAACTACAAAAGTAACTTTAATATTCTAAAATAACTCACTGTTAAAAACTTTTCTGTAATATAGTCATATGAGGACTGATTTTCCCTGAGGCCAACTTAAAGTGCATATAAATAAGAAGCTATTTTAAATGGCTATGCTCAGTACTCATGTTAACTAAAGGTCACTTGGCTCAGTATTTTTCTACGAATACTAAGATATTTTTCTACAAATTCTGAAATTTATGTAAGGAAACTTCTACTCATGAAATTTAAAATCAACCTTTTTATAGTGTTACTTGTCCAGAGTAAGTTGTGCAGGACACAACTGTATTTATTATAATTCTGTAGTCACATGATAGTAGGCAAGCACAAAATTTAGGAAAGGTTAAGTATGGCTGTGATGAGAGAGGAGCTTCCAGATTAAAGAAAGTCAAAAACTTGTGGCTTAGCCTGGAAAGAAACTTTAAATGTGACACTGATATGATTTATTTAGCCTGAACCTAACTGAAGGATGAATTTTAAAAAGTCTATTAAATTCTGTTCGAAATACATATAAACAGACTGACAAAGCAGAAAACATCTCCTCTCTGACAATGTCCAAAAAGGATATAAACTACTGTGGTTTTAAATCCCACAAATAACTGCAGAGGAGGTAGACGCAACAGCTAAACCCCCTTCACATATTCCTAAATGTCATCTGATCCTAACCCAAAGAAAATAGCTTCACATCCCCTCTAATTAATTCAGGACATTTCAGTCACCCAAACATTTCTTAATGTTCAGCATTCCACAAAAAAAGTCACAGTTGGAATCGGCAGCAAAATTTTTCTAGAAATCTATCCACAATACCTAAAAATTATTTATTTTTGGTATTTACTAAACTTTTTTCATTTTTTCTCCTTCAGTCTACACTTATTTCATCCTGAAGTCTATAAAGTAATTATACTGTTAGTGTACTCTGAAGTTTTAAAGTAGCCTTTTTAATACTGCAGATGCTACATTCAGAGAGTTATATATGTCTGTTTCTAAAACTAAAATGCTTTCCTTGAAGAAAACTTTAATACATTATATAAAGTTCTAGCTGGAACAAACTTTACTACTACTACTGCTACTATAAAGCCCCAATCACAGCAAACCCAACCCTTACATAATACTTGATTCGTGATAGTCAGGTATTACTCACAGACCTCACAAAGTAGGAATTATTAGCCCATTTTACAGAATGGGAAACAGACTCCCTCAATATTATTCTATTTCATAACAATCATATAAAACACCCCTATGTGTTCGTGAAGGGGACAATCCAACTCCCATGTTATGTTCGTGTCGCGCTGCCAATATTCAAGAGTATTAAGAATCTCATGGACCATTTCACTTAAATTTTTTTGTTAAGGCCTCAATTTTTACAATTATGTATATAAGAAAGAATGAAGTTTTGCCCCTTGAGACCCTCAGCATATACTATTCCTTTCTCATCTAACATGTTTTATTCATTATTGATTTTGAGAGATTAAAGCTATTTTAGATACTACCAAAGTTTACTATTTCGGTGACACCACACTAAAAAAAGAAAATGGCAATTTGACTATACACATTTGCTCCATTATATGCTCCCCCCCAAAACTTCTAATGATCAAGTTTTATAGAAGTACTATATTATCTCCACCATAGAACTGAAATTCCTGATTCAGAAACATTCACTGTTACCTATTATTTCTTCTAAAAATTGTCTCGTAAGTTTTATACCTTAACCTCCACATTAATCAGCATATTCTAAATATATGTACACCCAATACTAAGTTACTCCTATTCATGGTTCCATTCTCTCTAAATTTGAAACCACCATTAATTTATGAAGATTACTACTTAAATCATGGTGGAAATAACAGCAATTATAAAGAAATGAAGAGGCATTCTACAATGTGTTTAGTGTCTCAAAAATCTTCATCTTTGTAAAGAGAAATAAATGATATTACAACCAAAGAATGGCATATGAAAAACCTGTATACAATTTTCTAATCTGCATGATTTCTCTGGATCTACTTTTCTGTGTTCTGGAAAATTAAATTCTAAGAATGAAATAAAGCTCAGCACTCAAAGACAATGAATTGCAACTTCTCGTTCAAAATCACAGATTTTCAGATTAGAAAAATTTCAATCCACTTATTTTTCAAATGAGGTAACTGGGACAAAGGAAAATTCCATGATTTGGCCAAGATTACCTTTCAAGCTGTCAGGAGGGCTTAAGACCACAATCCACATCTCCTGACTCCCAACCTTTCCACTTGAAAAGATAGATTTCTAAGAAAGTGAAATCATTTTAAGAAAAGCAAATGTCATTATTAAAAAAAAAAAAAAGCAAAAATCGTCATTTTGACAGGTTAGCAGAACATGAACCTAGTTCTAGGGATTAAAAAACAAAACAAAATTGAACAAAAAAACCTTTAAGCAAAAATGTAATCAAAAGAATCCCAAATCTGGTTTTAAAAAAAAAAAAAAAAAAGCTTGAAAATTCTGCCTCAAGACCTCATAAACATTTCAATCATCATTAAGTGACAACTAGAAAGCAGACTTAATGAGCGAACTACTTCCACTACTCAGACTAAGAGATAAATAAATGACAAAGCTTTTCCCTTTGTCAAAAAGATAGTTTTTTTTTTTCCCCTTATTCTATAAAAAGTGTACTTGGCTACATTTAGAAAATGAAAATTCTGATAACATTTTTTTTCCCTTTTTGCTATGTGATACTATTTTATTGATGGTTTTTAATTACTAAGAGACTGCTGAAGACTGAACTAATATGTTTCCAACATTTACATCAATGCACGATGTAATATACTCCAAGAGCTTCAGGACATGCTATATACAACTTTCATGTCTTGCAACCATGGAGGTAGCACCATCTGATAACATTCTGAATCACCCTCTTTTCCTTTAAAATAATTTTTTTTTTTTTTTTTTTTAGTTGGAGTATCACTCTTCTGTCCAGGGTGGGGTGCAGTGACACACTCCCTATCACAGCAACCTTGACCTGCTGGGCTCAGGCAATCCTTCCACCTCAGCCTTCCAAGTAGCTGGAACTACAGGCACACGCCACCACACCAGGCTATTTTTTTTTTATTTATTGTAGAGATGAAATCTCACCAAGTTGCCCAGGGGCTCAGGCAATCCTCTCACCTCCGCCTCTCAAAGTGCTGGAATTATAGGTGTGAGCCACTGCACTGGCAAATCTCGTATTTTAAAGATTTTAAAATCTAGCTGGGCTCAGTGGCTCAGCCTGCAATCCTGTCTCTTTGGGAGGCTGAGGTGAGTGGATTGCCTGAGCCCACGGGTTCGAGACCCGCCTGGGCAACTTGGCG
>NW_007074560.1:0-1656 GCF_000164805.1 Carlito syrichta | reverse complement strand
CTAAATCAAAAATGAGCCGGGCGTGGTAGCGCGCTCCTGTAGTTCCAGCTACTTGGAAGGCTGAGGCGGAAGGATCGCCGGAGCCCAGCAGGTCGAGGCTTCGCTGGCCGGGAGCGGCCACTGCACTCCAGTCTGGGCGACAGAGTGAGACTCCAACTCAAAAAAAAAAAAAAAAAAAGATTATAAAATCTGATTAAATGTATACCACGGTGCCAAAAACAATTTTTAACTTCCCGTCAAATTCTATTCACTTTGTTAACAATGTCTTAAATCTTAAGATAGATGTTTTGTAATAATAAGGCAGAAATAACCCCCAAATTATGAGCATTTCCTTTTTCAAACACACTTCAAATACAATTTTCTTAACCTGTAAACTTAAAACTCTGTTAAAACTTCACTATCCTCTTGGTCAAAATTAATCGCTGTGGTATCTGTAGACAGACTATAGATACTGGCCAATACCTATTTTTACTCACAAGTACAAATTTCACACCCTATCTTAAACAGTTGTTGAGGTTTTCTGGAAAATTCAATCCGACATTATGAATTCTCCCACTTAAAATACTGTTCAATTTATCAGTCGACACAGCAACAAATTATTTCCAGAGGAAGCTACAGTTACACTCGCCAAATAATCAACAATTCAATGTTAAATAAGTTCAATGTGATACACAACAAAGTAAAACTCTGTCATAAGATTAAGACGAGATATTGCACAAAAGACTTTGCATGTGCTCACCTGGACATAAGCTCCCACGATCAACTACTGAACAAAACACACCCACACACACACACACAAAACCCCAGTGCTCCAAATGCTTCCAGACCTGAATCTCAGCTTCAAGTGAAATAAAACTAACTCACACGCCTGGACATACAATTTGGAGGAGGAGGAGGAGGAGGAGGCCCGAAGGGGGCCTGGCATCCGGCAGACGCGGAACAAGCGACACGTCGAAGGGCTGCGAGAGAACCTGAGTCCACGCGCTCCAGCCTCCAACGCGAATTCTCCACGGCGCCCTGGGTGGCCGGCAAGACTGTTCCCGCAAGGAGGAACAGAGAGCGCCCGACAGAGAGCGCCTTCCGGGCAAGACAGGTGGATTCTGACAACATGCCAACAAAGGCAACGCTGACTGCACCTTAAACGTGAGAAACAGACTAGGAACTTAAACACACGCGGCGGATCCCAGGGACACGAGAAACGCCTCCCCAGCCCCCAGAGGAGACGGAATCAAAGCAGACGCCGCTGTCTTTACCCACGAAAACAAGGGTGTCCCTCCAAGGATCGCGGCCCGCGAGACGTCGCCGGCTCTTCCGCTAGGAAAGCGGACCCAGCACCGCCAGAAGACTTCGGGGACGTCCCGCCTCCGCGAGCTGCGGGCCGGCCCCACCGTGCACGCGAAAGGCCCGAGCTGGGCGGCGGTTTTCCCAGACAGCAAGGAAGACGCGGAGGCGCACGAAAGGATCTCCCCAAGGTTCGCGGGCCCAGGAACTCATCTCCAGCTCAGCGCCCGCCCCAACCCCACGCCCTCCGGCCTCGGACGGCAGTGGGGCGGCCTGGGTGGCCTCTGGGGGGCGGCGGGCGCGGGGACACGAACGCGCCGTCGGGGTTCCCCGGACCCGCTCACGTGGCAGCAGCGGGCCGCGCCGGGTCTCGAG
>NW_007074559.1:3656-4675 GCF_000164805.1 Carlito syrichta | reverse complement strand
GCTGATTTTTTGATTTATTGTAGAGATGAGGTCTCGCCGCCCAGGCGGGTCTCGAACCTGAGGGCTCAGGCCATCCACTCACCTCAGCCTCCGGATTACAGGCTGAGCCACCGAGCCCGGCTCAGAGTTTTATTTTTAAAACGCGTGCTTTCTTTTTTTTGTAGAGACGGGGTCTGGTTCTGGTGTCCAGGCTGGTCTCGAATGTTCGGCCTCAAGTGATCCTCCTGCCTCGGCCTCCCAGAGTGCTGGGATGGCCGGCACGAGCCACCGTACCCGGCTGCGTCGAGGTATTTTAAGGAAAAGAGATCCAGGGACGTTAAGACAGGGCCATTTCCCCGGAAATCTGGGTTTCTGGTTTTCCGTGGACGACACAGCAGATCTGGCCATGGAGACACTCAGGGCCTCCTCGAAGGCTGGGAGAGTGGACGGTCCGGCCTCGTAGGCACTGGGGTCTGAGAATCCCATTCCCACCTCGTCTCCTGCCTGGTTCTCCCCTCGGCCTGGAGCGAGGGGTCCCTGCTTGCCTTGCGGCCGTGGGGCCTCAGCCAGCTGGC
This sequence comes from Carlito syrichta, assembly GCF_000164805.1. Lineage (NCBI taxonomy): Eukaryota > Metazoa > Chordata > Mammalia > Primates > Tarsiidae > Carlito > Carlito syrichta. Next base: position 4,121 of record NW_007074559.1, on the reverse strand, counting down.
CCTCACTGCCTGGGCCTCGGCCCGGCAGCCGTTCCAAGAGGCATTTCCTGAGTCCAAGTTCTCTGTGGATGCTGACAGCATCGGCATCCACGCTCGGGGCTCTCAGAGGACTCCAGCTGCCCCAACTTCAAATTCAGTTGGAGGTCAGATGCAGAGGCTCATGCCTGTAACCCCAGCACTGAGAGGCCGAGGTGGGAGGACCAGGAGTTCGAGACCAGTGTGGGTAACGTGGCGAGACCCCATCCTTACAAAAAGAAAATTAGCTGGCTGCCGGGGCCTGTAGCCCCAGCTACTTGGGAGGCTGAAACAAAAGGATGGCCGAAGCCCAGCAGGTGGCCGGGAGCGTGCCCCTGCGCTCTGGCCTGGGCGACAGAGTGAGACTCTGACTCAAAAAAAACCCCCAAACACACAATGTGAGTCCCCTCTCAGCCTCTGCACTGTCATCCTCAGTGTCTGCTCCCCCCC
>NW_007074559.1:0-2829 GCF_000164805.1 Carlito syrichta | reverse complement strand
GTGCTCTGGGGTCTCCGCGGCGACTCTCAGGCGCCCCCTGCAGGCGAACGGTGGTCACCGCGCCACCATGACCTCGGGCCGAGCCCCGGGCGTGCGAATCCAGGACCCCGGGCCCGCCCCCCAGGGCTTTGGGAGGTGGAGGCTGGAGGATCGCTTGAGGCCACCAGCCTGGGCAACACAGCGAGACCCCATCTCTCCACAATAAAATACGATGAACCTCGGTTTAAAAATCCAGGACCTGGCAGCCACCAGCTTACGGGCTGTGTGACTTCAGGCCAGCGAAGTCACCTCTCTGTGCCTCCGTTTCCCCCTGGCCGGATGAGGCTCCGCTTGCAGGGGCTGGAGGTTCTGCAGCGAGCACGCTTCCTCAGCGGGGCGCCTGGCGCGGGGCGGGCGGCCAGGCTGCTATTATCACCCCGACATCCCCTCCTTTGTGGATTGCCGGGTTAATTAGGAGCGGATCAAATTATACACACAGAGAGGCGAGACCCGCCCCCTCCCAGAAGCCCCCCGTTCCGGGCAACGCTCCCTTACCGGCCACGCAGAACAGCCGCCAGTATCTCCCCGCGGCCGCCCCATCAGGGTCCCATGCCTCCACCAGGCCGGGTCCACGCGGTCCCCTGCACGTGTGTCTGGGGTTCGCAGGACAGACGTGGCAGACCGTGGACGTCCCGAGAGCCAGGGAGCCGCCTTATCTGCGGCGTTTATATGTGCCTGGTTGCCACGACACGGCTGTGACCGTTCCCGGCTCAGGGGTGAGGGAATACAGAGAGGTCAATCCTCCTCCCCGGTCTGCACAGCTCATGCAGGCTGGGTGGCCCAAGTCAGGGCTCTCTCGCGCCAGCCAGAGCGGTAAGGTCATTTTAGAAGCCAGGAAGCGCCACACAGACGGTGAGGGACGGACGGGAGGTCACCCAGAAGGGAGGACAGAAAGACGGATCCAGGAGGGAAAAAATGGTGATGTTCAGATCTCCAGATGGGGGAGACACCCGGCCGTCCGACGAGAAGCCTCCGGCAGAGATTTAAAAAGAAAAAAACGAAAAAGCACTCAAAAGGAGCTGGGCCACCCAGGTGTCCAAAATCTGTCCCCTTGAAACAGGACATTTCAGGCTGGGCGTGGTGGCTCAGCCCTGTAATCCCAGCGTTTGGGAGACTGAGGCAGGAGGAGCGCTTGAGCCCAGAGCTCCAGACCGGCCTGGAAGACACAGCCAGACCTTGTCTCTAAAAAAGAGGAGGCAGACGTGGTGGTGGCGCCTGCAGTCTCAGCGACTTGGGAGGCTGAGGCGGGAGGATCGTCTGAGCCCAGGTCAGAGCGGTGGGGAGCCGTGACGGTGCCCCTGCCCTCCGACCTGGGTGACAGAGTGAGACCAAAGCGAGCAAACAGAAAGACGGTTCAAAGGCTGGGCCACCTAGGAGCATAAAGAGATCATTGGTCAAAATCCGTCCCCTTAAAACAGGGCGTTTCAGGCCAGGCGTGGCGGCACCGGCAGCCCCAAGGTGGGACGATCGCTTGAGGCTGGGAGTTTGAGGCCAGCCAGGGCAACCTAGTGTGACCCGTCTGTTCGCTGTAATTAAAAAAAATTTTTTTTTTAACGAAAAGGGGCATTCGGGTGCTGGCCCCCTGGGGTCACGGGGACCCGGAGCCCCAGCCCAGAACCACGTTGCGACCAGGCTGGGATGTGTCAGAACCAGGAATCGGGAATGTCGCCGGGTTTCTTTTCAGGCTTGGAACCCGCCAGGCTCTGCAGGGCTCCTGGGGTGCCTCGGGGCGCGGACCCCTGGGGGGGATTCCACAGCCCACCGAGAGGAAAGCCAGGCTGGCCGGGGGCCTCGGAGGCTCCACCGTGGGGGAGGCAGGAAAAGAGAGAGACACAAAAATAGACGGCTGCGAAGTCCGGGCCGGCCGCGTCCTCCCACCCGCCGGCCGCGTCTCGCCTCTGCAGACGCCGAAGCCGCGGAGTCCCTGTCCCCCCACGCGCCGGGCACATCCGCCAAGACAAGACACAAGCGGTCGGTCGGGGTGCTTTTCCTCTTTTTTCTGGTGTGTGTCTTTTCTTTCCTTCGAGAGCGGGGAAGTCAGGCCACACGCGACGCGCGACACGCCAGCATCCCGGGGCGAGGGACGCCCAGGGTCACCAGCCTCCTGTGCATCCCAGAGCCGGCGCCTGCCCTCTCTGGGCCGCCGGCGCCCCGTTCTCCCGCCCTCCTCCCTCCGTGGCCCTGGCACCCGATCCAGAACGCCAGGGGGCCTCCCGGTGACCAGAGGACACACGCGGGAGCGCCGGGCCCATCCCCCGCCCGGCCTTTATTCCAGGCCAAGCGGCGAAACTCAAAGCAGCTGAAAAGCCCAAAGCCGCCTCCCCCCACGCACCTTTGTCCGGGAACCAAAGCGGTTTTTTTTTTAAAGTCAGGCTGCCACCCAAATCCAGGCAGGGCACAGCGGTTTCGCCCTCGGCTGGCCTCGCCTGTCCCCGCGCCGCCTGGCCGGCGAGCGGGGTCCCTCCCCATCCCTGCCGCCCCTTGGGCTGCAGGGAAGGGCAGAGGAAGGGCGGGCGGAGGGAGGGGACGGCCGCGGGGCCAGCTCCCCGCCCGCCTGCCCAGCCAGGGCCCGTCCCTGGAGGCGAGACCCCTGCCCCAAGCTGCACAAAAGCAGCGCAGCGGGGACACCAGCGGCCACGTCCATTGTCTGCCCCGGGGCCACCGGCTCCACGAGCCCCGCCTGCATTCCGAGGGTGACCCTCCCGCCCAGCGCCATGCCCGACGGGGTCCCGGGAGGCGGGGAGTCCGGGCCAGACCCCTCGCTGACCCCTGCCCGAGCCCGCGGCCGCC
>NW_007074558.1:128478-154492 GCF_000164805.1 Carlito syrichta | reverse complement strand
TGTACAAATGATATGTAAAAAAAAAAAAGGTATAAAGCTAAAACATCAGAGGCAACTTATCTCTCCTCCAAAAATATACCTTTCTTTATTCCTGGGCTCTAATAGGAAAGAAGCTTCAGAAAAGACATTGCGTTCATGAAGATGAACATTATTTAAAGGCTTTTCATGCAATAAGTTTTTTATGTAAACATTTTTCTGCAACATGATAAAATTTTCTTATATTTATAACTTAGCTCCATTTCTAAAAATACTATAAAAAGGAGAAATACAATATTGAAATTCAAGAAAATTGCCTGTTATTAATCTAATACAAAAAAATGGGAAAATGTTCCGTTTTAGTTTTAGTTCAGTGCAATCATACATGCGCAAATCGTAAATCATGAAATTATAATATAAAGGAATCTCACTACAATCTTTTAATTTAAGATCATTTTCACAAAGCATCAGCTTAAAATAATCCTGTTTCTGCCATCAATCTTCATCTCCTTAGCATTTCTATTTCTTCTGTTCTGTTAATGTCTATTAATGGAGAATTGCATTTAATCAGGACTGTGTACGTCACTCAAAACCTATCAAATAATCAAAAGAAATTAAAACACATGTTTTTTGCTTCAGTATCTCAAGCATTTCATTTATGTATATATTATGTAATCTTTTCTATTACACTCACTGTTTTTCATTTTAGTTATTTGTGTCACTTCTAAATATATGTAGAAGGTACACAAGCACTTTACTAATTTCTCTACATATACTGAAGCCATCCAGTAACTCTGAGTTAATATTTATTGTCTTCATCTTTCAGGTGACATCACCGAGACTGAAGAAGTTAAATGTTTTTGCCCAATACATGTCCAAGAATCTTGGATTTCACAGTGTGCCGCTTGTGCTTGAGATTCTAAAGCCGAACGATAAAATGCGTTTTTTAAATGCGAAAGACATTATTAATCATATTAGGTTAATGTAACTTTTTTAATTTTCCTTGTCTCAGAAACCACAGTCCATTTTAGGTGTCATCTCGACTTGCTATGTGTCACTTCCTTACCATTCCTCCTCCCTCTTCGCATCTTTGGTACCTTTCTTTTCATGGTGATTTACACTTTGCTTCACCTTCCGTAATGTCATATTTTCAAAGACTCATCTTTATCGGTTCCAACCTGTCCTTTCTCCTGGAACATCCTTCATCTCCTGATGCCAGATATCTTCCCGCTCTAATTTATAGACATCATCACTCAGTTAGACTTGACCCTACTTGTCACAACTGCCTTTAAATACATTTTTTTCAAAGAGGCCACAGATAATATTCATGTTGTAGTACTCTGTCACGGAGATAAAACAGTTACCGTTCAGAACTTCTTTAAGTCTGGGGTTTGCAGCTTATGTTCCTGCACCACTGTGTACACATAACCAAAAATCAATAGGAAGTTAATGGAAAGCAAATACCATAGGGAGAATCAGGCACCACACATAACATACTTACAGAGCAAGAGAGAAAACATTTCAAGAAAATGGGTAAGAGGAGTTTGGAAAGTTGAAGAAAAAAAATGAATCGGTTGTTTTATGTGATGCTTACCTTTAGGGAATCTATAACTTGGCCTTGGGTTCGATATGCTTTCACTTTCTCGTATTATAAAAAATATCTGTTTGGAATACCATGCGGAAAACACCCTGATTAAGATGATTCACCATTGTGTGCTAGGAGCCTCGTATATCTTCTTGTCCTCAAAATTACAACAAACAAACTCTCAAAGGCTTGAATATATCTAAAATGATGAAAGGTAATGAACAGCTAAAATAGAATAAGCTAAGCGCAAAGTTGCTCCCGTCATTGACACCTCTGTGCAGTGGTAGAATAACTCAGGCCTCCTGAATATTCCTTTGGGCCAAAATGCTACTCTTCAAAACATTATTTATAAGCATTTGCTGAGAACTTCGGGTGTGCTTCACTGGCTTGGTGTTACTTATTTCAGTCATTCATTCAATGATAAATAAAGAAGAGATTGTGTGACAACAGAAAAGTGCGTCTGCACGTGTGTGTGTGTGTGTGTGTGTGTGTGTGTGTATCCATATCCATGTCAATATCTATATCCATACGCCTATGCTTTTAATCATTTGCTTGGCCCAAAGCGTGTGGACAATAAAATGTTTCTACCTGATAGTATATATTAAGTTTCTTGTTGCTACTACAGATTCCATGGTAGATGTCTTAGCCGAATTGGTTATCCTACAAGTCCAGAAATCAGAAGTTCAAAATGGCTAAATAGGCTAACATCAAGGTGTCCACGGGACTTCCTATAGGTTCCAGGGGGACTGTTCCCTTGCCTTTGCCCGCTGCTAGAGACCACCTGTTTGTGGTCTCCTAACATCTTCAACGTCAACGATAGACTGGTGGTGATTCCTTCTCACATTCAGTCCCTCTTAATCCAACCCTTCTGTTTTGCTCTTCCACAATTGAGAGCACTTGTGACTGCACCCACCCCAATAATTCAGGAAGATTTTCTGATTCTAGGGTGAATTGATTAACAACCTTAATTCCACCTGCAATCCTACTCCCCCTTGCCATGAAGTTATGCCAACACAACGTATTCATAATGTATTCAGAGACTAGGAGGTAGATATCTTTTGGGGGGTTATTATTCTGCCTACCGAATACTGAGTAGTTAAACAATATTATTTAATCTACTAATGTTAACATTTCTAATTACTTATAACAGAAAAATAAATCAACATTTCCAAGGTCCTTTTTCTAAATAACCCCATAATATTAGGCAATAACCAAAATGAACTGCCTCTACATATACTGTTCATTAAGCTAAATTTTGTTTACAAATAAAAAGTTCCTATAAACAACAATCCAATGGTAAACTACAGAAATGTGGACAGATATGATGGCATATGAATTTTTCTAAGAGGCCACTGAGCCTGTACAGTCCATGCAATAACTCCAAGCTCCATGGTTTTGGTGAAAAAAGCTCTGTTCTATTGGAGAATTAGACATAAAGAGATCAACGAGGAAAAGAATGAATTTCTATGTTTAAGGAAGCAATCAGAAATGGTCAAGAACTTCCTATTGGATCTGGCATATAACTCACGTTAAAATCTTCTTAACTTTCCTTCCTTCTTTTCCTTCCCAGTGCCTGAAGGTTTGGAGAAAATTCTGAGCAATGTGAGTTGGGTCGCGGAAAAAAGACAAGCCTAACTGAAATGGTAAAAGGAAATATCTAATAAGCTAGCATCAAGTTTATTTGATATTTAAAACCTTTCTACCTCGAGTGGTAGATTTCTTAGGCAAGAGAATTCTTTGCATTCATTCGTCATTCTGACAAAGCTAGACAATGTATATTATTCTCTGCATTTTAAGTCACAAGACTAACACTCATTTCAAGAAGAAAATTAATGTCATAGGCATCAAAAAAAACTCAGAAATTGGAATCCATACACCTTTACATGTCTGCTGCTTTTTGTTACAATTATGAAGTGCTTTTTTTTTTTTTTTTTTTTTTTCCCCACATAAATTCACGTGGAACTCATCTGCCACTTTAAACATCTGGCCAGAAAATGTATTCAAAAACGTTTTATTTCACTTTCTCAAGCAATCATTCCTTGTCACCCAGACCTGATCAAGTTCCTTCAGTTTCTTAATAGTTCCCCTTAACTGTACTCATTGTAGTGACAATGAATGAATGAATGAATGTGTACTTAATTGTTTAATAACTTCCTTCTCCATCCCATAGGAATGTGAACTCCACAAGGGAAAGCAGTATCTGTCTTGGTTCCTGCTCTATGTCTGGGTTTTGCCCAGAGTTTTACGCATGTGTAGCTGCTAAATGAAAAATCAATGATGCACTACACTCCTTCGTTGTAAGATTCTCCCTCGATCGGTTCTGTGTGGATTACCTAGTTTTACTAAATGTTACTTCCAACCTTCTCTTCTCACTCTTCCATTCTGTTTCTGCCCCTTGTCCAGGTCTAGAGTGTTGGTTCTCAAACCAGACTCTCACACAGAGTTTGTTTTAACCCAGACCAAGTTTAATCTCTTCAGTATTAGAAAGGTCTGCATCGTATGCTGCTGACTTGACTTCAGCATCCATCTCTTATGAACTGCCTCATAGGTTGCCCAGAAGATGGTATAAAGTTTATCTAGTTTCTACTCTGAGGGCGGATGGTGGATACTGCATCTGATAGCTTGCACCAAACTTATTACAAAAAAAGAAGAAAATGGGGATATGTTATTAGCTGGAACTCCTGAAATAGACACACTATAAACTAAACTTAGCTAAATTAAGCAAAAAAGAGAGAATGTATTATAAAGATATAGGTCCATTTTATTAACGCCGAAGGACAGAAATATCAGTTGGCTTTAGAGAAATACTAAAACTGGAAAGCGGAAGAGATAAAAATCCAGAACATCTTCTTCTCTTATCTCTGCCTCTTGCTAAGCATTAACTTCATTTATTCACCACTGTCTGAAGACCCCAGTGATGTGGTTGAACAAAAACGCCTATCCTACAGTGTCCTCTAAGATTATATCTTATTCATTCAAGTGACTTTCCTTGTTTCTGATTTAAATTTTACAACCCAGATTTAAAATACCCAGGAAAATAATGCTAATTATGCCATCTTGATTCAGATGGTCACTGTGCTACAGCAAACTATCATCAAAGAGGAAGAATCAGGTAGCGCCGACATGACTGTTATGGCCTCACCCCCATGATACTGGACATTAGCCAAGTAATGGGGGAACAGCCAGCAAGGAGGAAAATATGAGAGATGGACCAGCACTCCAATACATCAGTAAATATCAAATAAATATTCAAAAGATCTAGGAGAAAATAGAATTTAATTTTTTTCAGGTCTCTAGACTAAAGATTCATTCATTCATATGCATTGAAGTGAGAGAAAGAACAGTGAATGTAAAGGCTTATAGTTTATACTATATAAGAATTTAAATTTGTACCAGTGTGGGTAACATAGTGGGATCTCGTCTGTACAAAAATTTTTTAAAACTACCCAGGTATGGTGGGGAGTGCCTGTAGTTCTAGCTGCTTGGGAGGCTGAGGCAGGAGGATCTCTTGAGCCCAGAAGTTCAAGGTTACAATAAGCTATGATCTACATTCCAACCTGGGCCACAGAGTGAGATCCGGTCCCCAAAATAATAATAACAATTTTAATTCTGTAGACAATGAAATATAACTAAAATAAGGGAAAGAAAAAGCTAGAAAATATTAACGAATCAGTGATACCTCCAAAATCTAGATCATAAAGACATTCATACAAATAAGATAGATGGCCTCAGTAAAAAATCTTTTATTAAAAGCAGGAATATGTTCAAAAATCCTTCATTCACAATCATTGCAGTCATAACTTTTATAATAGAATTGACCTCTGAAAATAAAACTGGTGAAAATCAACATAGAATTACTGAATTACTTATTTATGAGAATGACTCATGTGACCATCAGCATTTGTGAATAGAGTTTTGGAAACCCCACGTCAGATGACTTATTAGAAATGACTGTGTGTGACTTGGACTAAGAGAGCTCTAAACTTATCATGAAAGAAAGGGGGTTTATCAAGCAAGGGCATGTCAGTATGTGAAAAAGAAAAAGGACACCAAGAGGGCCAGATTCATAGGGAATTTCTGGCATTGTCTAGGAGAAAGAATGTCTGGTCAGCTGACTTGAGCTTTCTTGCCTACATGAGAGAGATGTCTGACAATGAGGAAATGGTGCACTAAAATTGACTGGTGTCACCACAAACACATTTTACTTCCCCGGTGGTTAGCATCATTCACAGCCACTGTAATCTAATCCCCGACAAATTGATCAGATCTCTTTAGAGAAGGATACACTTTGCTGGACAGATGACCAAAGAGGAAGGAGATTCAGAAATCTTCACAGGCTCCTCCTCTTTCGAGGCTCTGAATGAGTACTGATCGGTGCATTTCTGTGAGGAAACTCTCTGAGGATGGAAAACAGACAACCCAAAAGGATTAGAGGGGAACATTCACAGAGTTTTATAAGATGAGGAATAGTTCCTCTACCCACAAATCAGAGTAGAAAACGGGGCATTGGGTCGTATGTGCATAACGGTTTTTCCTCAGCAGCGTGACAAATTCACCTGCTTCATTCTCACCTAACAAAAGTTAAATTCAAGACCTGAAAGAACCCATCTGCTTACAAGTAATTTAACTATGTCTCAAAACAAAGCTCAAACATATTTAGAGTAATACAAAAATATCCAGCACCCAATAAGGTAAATTTAACAAAGTCTGCCATACAAACATAAAAAGAGCAGGAAAATAAGACTCATAATGAGAAGGGAAAAAAAAAATAAGTCAGAACTGACCCCAAAACTATAGAGATGATAGAATGAGTAAACAAGGACATTAAAACAGGTATTATAACTGTGTCCAGGTGTTCAAGAACCTAGAGGAAAGATTAAGCGTCTTAGAGACATGGATGATATGAAAAAGGCCTAAGTCAAACTAGAGATAAAAACAGCAGAGCAAAAATAAGTCTCAATGCTTACTCGAATCATACATAAAAATTACCTCCAAATAAATCATAGCCCTAAGTGTAAAAGTTAAAACTTTAAAATGTCTAGAATAAAACATAGAAGAAGATCTTTGTGACATTGGTTTACTTTTTTTATTTGTTTTGTGTATTATTTGTACATACTGCATATAAAGCATGAATATAAAAGAAAAAAAAACTGATGCTTGTTATTCACCAAGATTAAAAATGACTGCCCTTTGATAGATACTTTTACAAAAAAAAAAAAAAAAAAGGCAAAATATAATCTGGGAATAAACATTCTCTGCACACATATCTGATAAAGAACTTTTTTCCAGAATATATAAAGACCTCTTACAACTCAATAATAAGAAAAACAAAAATTGTATTTAATAAATTTTATTCAATAAATAAAATAAATAATAATAAAATTTTATTTAATAATAAAATTTCAAATGGGTAAAATATTTGAACTGATGCCACACAAAAAAGATATATAAATTGCTAATAAGCATATGAAACATCACTAATCAACAGGAAAATGTTAATTAAAGCCACAGAGTATCTATTAGAAATTGCTAAAATTAAAAAGTCTGACAGTACAAAATGTTGGCAAGAATGTGATGCAATGGGAACTCTCCTTACTCTGTTGGAGAGAATAGAAAATTTGACCACCATTTGAAGATATCTTGGTAGTTCTTTATAAAATGAAAACATGCCGTTATAATTTGAACCAGTCATTCCATTCCTAAGCACATACCCGAGATTTAATAACATAAGCTTACAGAAAGACTTGTACGAGTATATCCAACATGGTGATGGGGAAACAAATTGTGATATATTCTTACAATGGACTACTTCTCAGCATTAAACAGAACCAACTATTGATACATGCAACAATATGGATGAATCACAGAAATGTTATACAATTAAATAAAAGCCAACATAAAAGACCATACACTGCATGATTCCGCTTATATGAAAGCCTAGAATAGGCAAAAACAATCTATAGTAATGGAAAGTAGATCAGTGTTTGTTTGGGGTCAGGGATAAGTGGGGGTATTGACTGCAAAGAGGCACAGGGTAATTTCTGATGAAAGGAAGTTTCATATATTGATTTTTGTTAAGGTCACATACAGGGTAGGCATTTCTCAAAACTCATCAAATTCTACACTTAAAATGGATACACTTCTGTGTATAAATTAAATCTCAATACAATTGATTTCAGACTTAAATGGTATATGTGAAACTGAGTTCTATTAGTCCTGAAAGCACAGGTGAGTTGCATTTAGAGGGAAAAATTCAGAAAGCTCACATAGCTTTGGCAACAATTCCCTTCATGTCAGCCACAGTAGAAAATGGGGCATTGGATAGAATTTGAACTGACACTAGAATTCAAACTCTGACATCAATGGTACCACAAACCACACTTTGGACCTTAGGAGGAGTTCAAATGACTGAAGTTAAAAAAAAAAAAAAGAATCAGTCTTGGTTTACAGATATGTCCACAAAATAATCTTGTACCACCATATAGCATCTCAGTCCCACTATGTAATGGCCCTTAAGGACTGTGAGAAAGGAAATCTTCTTAGTGGGAAAAGCTGATTCAATTTTGTTCTTCTTTTTTTAGAAAGAGATGGCATATCTACCCGACAAACAAAGGATGTTCTCATTTCTCAGGATTTCGAAAGAAACAAAATAAGGGATTGATAACAAGAAGGTCTGAATAAGATGTGATAAACTTCTTGGAAAGGGTAAGAGTTTAAAATTATTCATGGCCCAAATTAATGTCCATAAACAGTCATCAACTGCAGAGCATTTTCCCAATAATAAAATGGAGATGATAACACTTTCTATTGATATTAGTCACCTTCTTCCCAGACACTCCAGCTTGACCAAGAGGCTCATAAACAAAGTGGTCAAGGCATCAGGGACAGAGGCTATAGACAATCTCAAAGCAGGCACCCCCCCCCCACTACCCTTTTTTTTTTTTTGAAAATAGAATTTATTGAGAGGACAGAAAAGCTCTCACAGTGGGAGGGGACCCAAGGGGGTTGCCCTGGCTTTTCCCTTCGACAAGACTATCCTAGCTACCAAAGATGCTAAGCCATCCTCTGAGTTTGATACTGATTCCCTTCTGTGGCACCATTCCTGAGGGGATCTGCTAGCCAAGTTTTCTACTTCCATGATGGAAAAAGGAACAACAGGTTTTATCAGAATAAACATAGCAGATATAAACATGCCTTTCTTGTCTGCTCTGTTTTTGTGAGCACCATTATCCACAGATGAATGGAATGCCTGATTCTCTAGAATGATGCCCACGCAACTTTACTTCTGGCCAAAGATCATGTTAAATAGCAAAGAATGAGGGAAATGTTCACACCTAAGGAATTTATTTGGCTTATGTACCACATTACCTCGAGTTGGCTTCCCCGAGACAACGGTGGAATGCCCTATTAAAGACTCATTTAGAGTGCCGGATAAATAGCAATACCTTGTTTGACTATGTACAAGATTTTTGTGTGTTCTGAACCAACAGCACTATGATACTATCTTTTCCCATAGCCAAAAGACACGGATCAAGGAACCAAAGACAGAAATGGGAGTGGTTCCTTTCTCCATTATCCTTAAAGACCCAATCACAAAAGATTTGCTTCCTGTTCCCCACCTTTTGGCTCCACAGATTTAGATGACTTCATTCCTGAAAAAATAAATGCTTCCACAAGTGGACCTAACACTGATTCCACCAAACTTAAAAGTTAAAACTATACCCTGCTACTTTGATAAAGGCAAAAAGTACTCAAGAGAGTTCTGGTTTATCCCCTAATACTGGAATGTCTGGTGTAAGAGGTTAGTAAAGGAGCAGAGAAAACAAAAACCAAGGCTACTAACAGCTTCAGCTCTTCAAAAGTGAAGTTTGGCATCACCCCATCAGGTAAGGACCAGGACTAGAGGAGGTGGTCAGATGGAATGGGTAGTGAGAAAAGGAAATTGTGAATACCAATTATGGCCTCTAATTCACTGGCAGAAATGAGGAATGTGGAAGCTAAGCCTATTTCCTTTCCTGCTTTATGATATACATGTTTGCATATATTAACCGTTTTTTGCAAATCTTCTTTGTCTCCTATCTAATACAAAGTGTATTGTGGGGACCAAAGGGAGACCCAAAGCTTACCTGTATGATGACCACTTGTGTACCTAATCCTGAATTGTACCCCACATCTTTAAAATAAAAATAATAATAATAAAGTATGTTTGTAGAGATTAACCATATAATTCAGTCTACAAATTATAATATATCGAAGGAGTATGGGAACTGAGTTAGAAAAAGAATGGACATCACCCAAAGATAATATGAAGTGATTTATGGAACTTTGCACCTACCTCTCTGGGGAGAGAGTGAACTGTATATGGCTATACATATATATGGCTGAATAAGGCATAGTTATGTCATGTGGAAGCCTAAAGTTGGGTGGTGGTCCATTTTGAAGTCAAAATACAGGTAAAGGAGTGCATATGGATGTTGGGTTGACAAAGTGTGGATTATGTCAGATTTACTTTCAACTTGACATCATTACTGTGCCTGAAACTCCATTTCCCAGAACCCCTTTAACTGGATGGCTACAGATTAGTCTGCACATGACATTAAGATCAAGACACAGAAGGCTGCAAAGAAGGATAAAGCATTCTTTTCTAGCAAGAATTAAAGAAATATGCACAGGCAGACATGAGATTCTGTGGGTGACAGCTTCTAAATCAGCAGCTTTGGGTGCCTTGGACAACAGAATCATTGTTAGTCACTTGTTGGAGATTCTTCAGAATCCCAGAAGCTTCCAGATGAACTTCTTAGAATGCTCTATAGGTCTACTGGCCACTAGAATCAGCAGTGGGTTTCCCTCACCTTCACTCCCCAACCCTAGTAATGGTTATACCTATAATCACAGTATTTCACCCTTTCTGTTGAATATCCAAACTGACTTCTGATTTCCTGACTGAAATTCACCAATACAAAGAAGTCCACAAGTTTGAAATGGCCAAAAGTGATTGATTAATAGTCCTTTAGACGATTTAAAGGAAAAATAATAATAATAACAAAAATCCACCTCCACATCAGTTCTGATGAAGTCACAGGTCAGGACTTTTTTGCTTCATAATGACCTACCTCAAGCACTATGTGGGTAGAAAGCAAAAGGTCTATTGTCTTGGTGTGTTTAGTGCTTTAAAGGAATATCTGAGGCTGGGTAATTTAGAAAGGAGAGAGGTCTATCTAGATTATGGTTCTGACGGCTGGAAGGCTCAAGACTGGGCATCTGGTGAGGGCGTCGGGCCACTTCCACTCATAACAGAGGAGGAGGGGAGCCAGAGTGTGCAGAGATCACATGGTGAGAGAGAAAGCAAGAGAGAGGAGGAAAATGCCAGGCTTCATGGGATTTAATGAGTGAGAACTCACAACTCCCCAAAGGAAGGCATTCACCTATTTGTAAGGAATCTACCCCCATGACCCAGGCACCTTCCACAAGGCCCCACCTCCAACACTGCCACACTAGGAATTAAATTTCAACATAAGATTTGGAGGGGACAAACATCTAAACTATAGCAGCTATTGTCTTAACTTACTATAAAAAAAAAATTTGAAAATACTATTTTTCTCTGGTTATGCATCTTTTAAAAGGAAGTAGAATAAAAGTAGTCTACCACATGAGTATGAATTTGAAATCAGTCAAGTGAATAAACCACGTTTATGACTCTTATTCCCAAAGAAGGATAACCATCCACAGGCATATCTCTCACCTAGATTTCACAGTTAATTTCAGCAAATTCATGACTGGTCAGTTTTTATTACCACACACAGTCTACTATACTTGATATCATAACAATAGAACTAAAATATTTTGTGAATTATTCATCATTTTAGATTGTTGAAAATATGGCATCTAATTTCAGATGGCATGAAATGAGGACTGCATTAGTAAGAAAGAAAAGCAAATGCCAGAGCTTTCTGCTCCAAGAAACATTTCATGCCAGTGACTAAAATTTAGGTTTCTGTTTCAAAATTAATCATAAAATTAATGCTGATTTAAAAGAGATTCTTATGCATGAAACAATTACAGAAAATACTTCTTCCATGAGCAATCTGAATAAAGACTCACTTCTAAGTATTAAAGTTCAAAATAAAAACTCTCTGTGTTGGTGATGTTATGTTTAGTTTAAGAAAGATTACTCCCACTTAATAGAAAATACTTGTGAGTGTCAAAAAGAAATGTTATGGTCGATTAATGCTCCTAGTAAGAGCATTTAAATATTTCATTGTTACAAAGAATCCATCATTCAAATCACTGAATGAATATATAGTCCCTTTTCATGTGTTAAAAACAAGACTAAATTAAAGAAGTTATTCATTAAAGATCTATTTAGCCTATAAGAAGTAAATGAAGCTTTTCCAACTAAAAATAATCCTGGCCTTTTGTTACATTTTTTGCATGCTAGCAAATAACATACTGATATGGGAAGAGCTAGACAGCTATAATGAACCCCGTATGCCTTTTGGCATAGAGTCAAACATTGTTCTATCAAGCAACACTACTGTCTACCATATAATGTGACACCTAAATCTATCAGTTACATCATATTCAGCTTCAAGATAAGTTTCACTGTTGACATGTTCCTCTTTGCATCAAGTGACAAGAGAAAGTGTCCAGTAAAAAGTTCTGAACTGCAGGCACTCCAGAGCATGACAACCTAATCTACGTTCAACTAAGCATTTTGGTCAACTGATAAAAATGTAGCCAGTGACAACCAATTGTGGGAGAAGTTGATTCTAAGGCAATTGCACAGAGGGCCAAATACCTAAAATGGTTCCAGAACACGTTACAATCCAATCTGAAATGAGGCACGAACAAGAAGAGCCAGAAAGTGATAATAACAGAGCAGCTATATCTGTCAGAGATGGAGCAAAGGAGAAAATATAAGTTGGAGAAACACTGAACACAGCTATAATCTGCAAATGATCTCAGAGTAGCAGCGTTTTCTAAAGGACAGAAATGGGAACAGAAAGGGTACATGCTGACTATTGTAAGGCGATATTAAACAATATAAAATATAATGTGATTAAATAAAAAAAATAAAGACAATAACTATCATTTGTTGACACCCGCAATATATCGGGCTTGTATCAGATTGACCCTTTAAGTCATTATCTTATATAATCCTTGTAACAGCACCTTAAGGTATTCATTATTCTCATTTTACAAGTGAGGAAACCAAACTTCAGAAGCCAATGACTTTTCTAAGGTCACACTGCCAGCCAGTAGACGTCAATATTTGATCCCAAATCTGCATGACTCAAAGTCCAAATATCTTGGCTACCCAAAAAAATGTGTGAACTCTAAATTCATCAGTGCATATGTATATAAACAAACACATATGCAGAATATTTATGCACATATTCTTAGACAATTATTCATACAATACCTTAGGACATTTTGTGCTCATGACCATAAGGAGAAAAACAGCTATATTGACCATTGCTCTGTTCAGCCCACTCACAACTTTATTTAGAAGAACTAAGCTGCATAAAATCATGGGGAAAGAAAGAAAATGGAGATACGTTTAAGAGAGAAATGACATTAGGAAAAGTTAAGTATAGGTAAAACAATTCCAGTCACTTTTCTGGAATGTTGATAGTACAGAAACAATCTTCCTTAAAGAAAATAAATATTAAATGTGTTTTTTTTATAAGACATAGAAATAAGAAAGGGACTTTCATAAGGATCCTTTTAGATGAAAAAAACCAGTATTCAGTGAAGTTCTGGATAGCTCAGAAAAAAATCAAAAATTATTTTATATTGTCTTCATAAAATAAGCAACTTTGAGAGTGCTACAGAAAATTGATTGGAAGCATATAGAAATTGGCCCAAATGATTCAGAAGATGGTTGTTATTTCCCAGAGAAAGAACTAAAAAGACACATCTGTATTCAACAAAGGAAGTTCTGGAGATTGGTAAATATCGTCATTGTGTTTTTACCTCAAGTTTGAAAATATGAGTGGAACTCTTTTCAGTTTATTGAGGCTCATAATTCAATCATAATCTGCCTCTTCATTTGCTGACCTTAGATAGCTATCTTTAGAGGCCCTCTGCTATTTCTAAAATGTCTTTTCTTGCTTTGTTTTAGTAAACCCAGCAGGAGGTTCAGGATATCTAAGATGTGTTTCCCTGGTAGCTCAAGAGAAAAAAAAAACAAGTAAATAAAGCACATATATCTTTGGGTGATATGAATAAGAGCAAACCAGGATCTTTTTCTAATTAGCCGCACAAATTTTAACAACTCAATAACCTCGTTAATGTCACATCATCTTCTACTATGAAATAAGGCAATAGGATTCCATGGCAGCTACAAATTTGTCGGCTCTTATTTCTGTTGTTTTGTATACCAGACTATTAACTGTGGCTGGCACCAAGGAGTGAACATCCATGGGAATGTCACCCTCTGTATTATACACCTTTATTCAAGCTCTTGATTTTTAAGAAATAAATATGCATTAATTTTTTAAACAGAAACATCGATAGTGATTTTTTTCATTCCATGATTTTATAAGTGATGTAACAGAAAGTATGCCTTTGGAGCTTGCCATGGTAAATATCCACTGAATCCCTTAGAAATAATCTTCTTGCCCACACATTTTAACCACCTGGTAGAGTACCTTCCCCTCCTCCTTTGACACTCAAAGGGGATCGGTTTCATTAGTCCTTTTAGTGAATAAATGCTTCATTCTTTTCACTCTTTTCCTCTCTTTCCCAACTTTATTTTACATACTCTAACAAGCGACTTGACTGGGCCCCTCACACTATCTGACCAAACCCAGCCTGACTTGAATCTCTGAAAAGAAAGCCCTTGCATTTCCCTTTTGATCGTTTTTAAGAGTATGTCATTCTCTGAATATCACTTTCGGGTTCCAGCAAGAATAAGTCTGGTCACCACTGCCAGGTCATCATCAAATTTCTCTTGCTTTTGTGATAAGCGTTTGGGATTTCAGCTGACTAAGGGAGGGCTCCCTGAGACTGTCGCTGGAGTTGAGTTCCCTGAATTATCTTCATCTGGCCCACATCTCAGTACATCAATGGAGCTAAGGCCTGACAGCTAGATTATACTGTTGCCTTTGTGTAACATGAAAAAGTTTCCTATTTGTCTGTCAAATGTAAATTTACTAGGTCTGGCATCCACAAGGTAGTTTTGAGGAAAGGATGCTTCTGGAGGTGGTCTGGTTGGAGTTTTGAAACAGCAGGAATTTCTGTTGTTTTTTTAAAATCCGTAACTCAAACCATTCCTTCACAAAGAACTGTTCTTCAGGTCCAGAAAAATTAATCAGGCAACTGTCCTTCTATTGGTTTTCACCTTGATAAACTACCGCATAAATATATTTGCCCAATCACACAATGTTGAAGAATAGTCCAGGATTTGGATAAATAACCCCACAGTGTATCTGGCTTCAGTTTCTACCAAGTATTGCAAACTTGAACTTCATCTCATCTGGGTGGCAAGGTCTGGTGTGCCAATTAAAAGCAAGATTGAGGCAATCAGAATGGAGAGCCCTCCCCTCCCACTTATGTCCTCAATGCTCTAACAACAACAGGTGCTATGGCTGCCACAGTATTCCTAAAAAACTACCACCACTGCTCTCCTGCTCTTCTTTTTTTTTTTGAGTTGGAGTGTCACTCTGTTGCCCAGGCTGGAGTGCAGTGGCACACTCATGGCCACCCCAGCGTCGACCTGCAATCCTTTTGCCTCAGCCCTCCAAATAGCCGAAACTACAGGTACATGCTACCATGCTCGGCTAATTTTTTTTTAAATTTATTGTAGAGACGAGGTCTCACCAAGTTGTCCGGACTGGTCTCGAACCTGTGGGCTCAGGCCATCCATTCGCCTCAGCCTCCCAAAGTGCTGGGATGACAGGCTGAGCCACCAAGCCCAGTCACCTTTCACCATTTTACAAGCACATTATTAAGAATAATTTTTTTTCCCCAACCATTCAGAACAAAGATGTACTCCAATGTGAGTTATTTTACTCACTATGTGTATTTTCTACAACTGATATAATAAATTACCACAAGCTTAACAGCTGTAAACAGCAGGGATTTATTTCCTCACAGTTCTGAAGGCTGGGAATTCAAAATTAAGGTGTCAGCAGGACTGTACTCCTTTCAAAGACTCTATGGGAGTATCCTTTCTTGCCTCTTCCACTGTCAGGGGACTCCAAGTGTTTCTTGGCTTGTGGCTGCATCCCTTCAACCTTTGCCTCCATGGTCACACTGCCCCTTCCTTTCCACTTAGTCTTCTTCTCTGTGTGTCTGCGTGGAATCTCCCTCTGCCTCCATTTTACAAGAACACTCGCAATGGCATTTAGGGCTCACCTGGCCAATCCAAGGCAATTTCTTCATCTCAAAATCCTTAACTTAGCCACATCTGCAAAGACCCTTTTTTCAAGTAAGACAACATTTACAAATTTCAGCCATTCAGACGTGATATTTTGGGGCAACCAGGATTTAACCTAGTATCATCATCCATAGACGACCTAGGGCCATACATTTTTTTTACCTCTTTGGAAACCCTTGCAAAAACAATTTACAACTGTCTTTTCTGGAGGGTCGATATCAGGTATCTCTGTGTCTATTTATATCATTATCACCTCAAACTGGTCTCTTAAACCCTGAATATCTGTCCAAGATGGGACACTTATTTCATCAGAGCTCCCTACCTCAGAATGTTTTCCCTACTTTCTGCATATGTCTTTTTGTTCTGTGAAAAACAATATTTACTCTATTGATTAATAAAAATATTTATTATATGAAAGATTCGCTCCCCCAGTATTCTTTCCTCCACCAAATCCTTCCTGAGTATCTTTAATGTTCCAAGGTTTCTGAGAGCAATTGACTTTTAATCCTAAAGTCTCTTACCCTTAATTTACCCAGGAGTCCTAGAGACCTTGATGAAAATAATCTTGTGGACTGTCCTGCCAGTAAAGTCTTCCTTATACACAGGCAGATGTGTAGAGAGGTGGAGATAAGCCTCTGAGAGCTGAGGACTACTAGATAGCCACTCTTCACATCCAAAAAGTTTAAGTACATTTTGGGACACTCAACATATCCTTAGAGTTCCTACTAGAGAATCTTAGTGAAGCATGAAGCCAGACAGGTGGCAGTAAGCAACTAAGGGTAGAATGAAATGGTTAAACTGAAGATCACTTTGCCAAAGAGAGGCACCATGAGCAACAGTCAGCTGTGGCC
The DNA here is from genome assembly GCF_000164805.1 of Carlito syrichta. Taxonomy (NCBI): domain Eukaryota; kingdom Metazoa; phylum Chordata; class Mammalia; order Primates; family Tarsiidae; genus Carlito; species Carlito syrichta. The sequence continues at coordinate 137,697 of NW_007074558.1, read as the reverse complement.
CGCAAATTCCTAAGCAGTAGAGAACAAAATGCTCCTAAGATCAGAAGAAAATCATTCTAACCTGAAGCTTCACAAACTAGCGCCAAAGATTTCAGGTGAGCAGGGGGGTCCCACAGATAAGGTCGCTGAGCAGAGAGTCAAGTAGAGAGAATCTACCTGTAGAAAAACCAGAAATTCCATTGAGCTGGAACAATTTTAAGCTTATTTTTCTTTCTTTCCTTTTTTTTTTTATAATTTGGAGTCTCACTCTGTCGTCCAGGCTGAAGTGCAATGGTATGCTACCCTGGCCACTGCAGCCTCAACCTGCTGGGCTCAGGCAATCCATCCGCCTCAGCCTTCCAGGTAGCCAGAACTACAGTTGTGCACTACCACACCCAGCTTATTTTTTAATTTATTGTAGAGCAAGGTCTCACCATTTTGCCCAGGCTGGTCTTGAACCCATAGGTGGTTCAGGTGATCCTCTCGCCTCAGCCTCCCAAAGTGCTGGGACTATAGGCTTGAGCAACCACGCCCGGCCTTATTTTTCAAATTATAAAGTTAATATATGTTTATTTTAGAACACATAAAAAATACAGAAATACATTTTTTAAAACTAAAATTATTAGTAATTTCCATCACCCAGATAAAATCATAATTAACATTTTGCTGTATTTCATCTAACTCTTTTTATAAAAGTGCCTGTGTTTATTGTAACTTGAAGTTACTTTGTATATACTATTTTGCATCCTACACTTTTTTTTTTACTTAAAACTGCATAAAGATCATTTTCCCATTTTAATGGATATTCATTGCAATATGATTTTAATGAGTGCATAATATCCTGTTATGTAACTTTACCTAAGTGTTCTTTATTATTGGACATTCATTTCAGACTGTATGCTATATAAATAATGCCGGGACAAACACATTAGTGCATAATTCTTTATATGGATCATTGATTATGACTGTAAGTTTCTAGATGTAGAAATACTAGGTCAAGAACATTAACACTTTTAAGACTCCTGACACATAGTAAATAATTTAGTTATTAAATCATACACAGATAACAATATAGTCCCTGGCATAGAGAAAGTACTAAATTAATGCTGGCTCATTCCTAATAATAATTTGCCATTTGTATGCAGAAACAGGAAACCAAATACTGTATGTTCTCACTTAAAAGTGGAAGCTAAATATTGGTGACACACGGACAGACATAAAGATGGGAACAACAGACAGGGGGAGAAGAGGGGAAAGAAAAGAGCACAGGGATTGAAAAACTACCTGTTGAGTACCATGCTCATTATTTGGGTGACAAGTTCAGTAGAACTCAAGCCTCACCATCCTGCAATATATCCGCATAACAAAACTGCATACGTACCCCCCGAGTCTAAAATAAAATAAAATAACTTGCTATTCGAAAAGTGTATATCCATTAGTATTCCTGTTGCCATATCCCTTTAAGTACAATCTTATTTAGAAACACATCTCTGAATCCCCTCCAAAGCTTGGGAATGGGTCTCAAGTTCTGACTACCCACCACCACCACCCACCTAGCCCCGGGTCCTGCAGTTTCAGGTGTGGTACTTGCTACTTTTCAATCTCTTAAAACAGAACATTCAGAAAGATTCCAATGTGTTGGCAACCCCTCTCAACTTGATTCGTTAGGATCATGCTCTACATAGTTTAGACTTTCTAAAATAGGGAGGTAAGGCAGATAAGGACTGACACCCAGACGTGAACAGATGGCACAATATACACATTACAGCAAGACTCGTGATACATGGTTTGGTACTCTCTCAGGAATAACCTTGTATTTTATCTAAGCCTTGTCCATTGAGAAACTACCAAGGCTAATCTTCTATTTTGTAAAGCACTCAGGGTATTGTTACTGTGAACATTTGCTTCTCCCTCTCATATTTTGAAAGGCACTTTTGATTTAACACACGGAGTTGTGCTATAGTTGCCTTGTACTTGAACATAAGGATGATTTATAAGGGTTTCTTACAAGTGTGTGCTGTGCAATCCAAAAGGGCTGACCTTTGGTCACTCTTAAAATTGGGAAGAAATTAGCTCATTAAAAGGCAATATCATATCCCTTATTCAGCTGTCATGAAGTTCAACTTGAAATATAATATATTTTAAGACGAAGCTTGTACTCTATCCCAGCCTGATTTTGACATCACATTTCATACAACAGTAGTTCAATATGTTTTGAGTAATTCTATAAAATTTCACCCTAATGTTTCTTATAATAACAAGGATTCAGTTATACTGCAAGAAAAATCTTGTCCTCTTACTTAAAGTTGCATCATTAATTTCTCTCATTTTATCACTATGTCTGCATGTGGCCATTATCCAAATCTCTCGGCACCACTACTATGAACGAATTCTACTGTATAATATAATTAATTATACATATTACATCAATTAGAACATCCATTTCAGATTGAAGGTCAAGGGTGGAGTTTCTGCCCAAAGGCCCATAACTCTACTGCATAAGCCATGTGTCCAGCATTTGATTTTTATTTTAAATTGTGGACAAATAAGCACTGTAAATGAATACTCAAGATATATTAAGCAAAGACAAATATTAACCTATGATCTCAACACACATACTCTGAAAACTGTTTAGGCAAGGCATGTATCGTATTCACCATTATGATACAACAACGTATCTCTCCAACAATGCATGTTGCAGAGTGTTTTTTGTTTGTTTTTGTTTTTTTGTAAAAGAAAGAAAATGAGAGAAGGAAGTTAAGGAAAGAAAGGGGGGGGGGGGGGGGGGGCGGAGATCAGAGTAATATACCATATGCAGCAACTTATTTGAGTCTCCCATTCATCTGCTTCTGGCCCACCTATCCTTAAACATCAATGCCAAGATTATTTGTGCTGATTCACCACCATTGTCATATAAGACCTCAGTCACCCAGCTTCATTTTCTTGTGTTGCTGATTTTGGCTTTGTAATGCAACCTTACTAGTTGTGTGTTGAGCCTGTGGTGTCCTGGTCTCCTGTCCATAGTCCGCTGCCCAAATAGATTTCTTTCTTTGTTCCAAGTTCTTCTCTGTACACCATTTATTTGGTTCAGAATCTCCTAAACTGGACCTTGGTTTAATTTGTCATTTAAATGGGAGGAGCCAAATTCTTTTGTGTTGTGTATTAACCCCTAAAGATTTTAGCTGGCCCAGCTATTCCAAAACAATCTACATCCACACTCCCCTGGATCTCTAAAATTTTAACCTCCTGAAGGTAATTATAAATATCTTTAAAATTTTGCAAAAGTAGCCGGTGAGGCTCAAAAATATCCTTAGTGTAATTTGGGAAGGTAATTAGTGTGAAGGTAGTCTAACATAAAAAACAGCCAAACATAAACTCAAGCATTCTGATGTTCTCTCTCTCTCTCTCTCTCTCTCTCTCTCTCTCTCTCTCTCTGCTCTCTCACACCACCAAGTGTGTTTAAGTATTTTTCCTCAGACTTAGGCACTCTATCTTTGATCATGGTAGAAATTATATAGCCATATATTTCAAATCTGAGCTCTATTATTTACAATTGTGTGACATAAAAGTATCTTTTAAAAAAATGATAAATATATTACTTTTTAAAATTTAAAACTCAGATATATTCATTGACAGAAATTTAGAGTAAATAGAAGAATAAAAGTCACTGATAATTCAGTACCCTAAATAAATGCCAAAGCAAATTTATCAGGGTTTTCTGTTTTTATGTGATTATCTGATTTTTTGTAATTCAGTGAGTCTTTGTGTTGTCTTTACCTTATTTTTTAAAAAATAGATGTGTATACACACACACACACATACATATGAATGATTTTGTACTTTTTAAATTTATCAATATCTAGTAGGTATTTTAATCATCAAATAATAATATACTTACAAATTTTTCATTGCTTTTTTGCATTGTAACACATGAATGTATACTACAATTTGCTTAATCAATTAGCTTTAAATCATTTAGACTATTTCCAAATTAGTTACTTAACTTCTCAATATTTTATTTCTTCAACTATATAAAAATGCACACAAAAAAAGCAACCTCATAGGGTAGTTGTGGGATTAAGGTGTCTGACTCAGTGGTTGGTATTCAATATGTACTAAATAAGAATTTGCTTCTCTTTTTCTTTCCTAAAGTGAGATTTAATTTTCTCTCATTTTCTGCCAACAAGAATTGAACCAAGACTAAAAATAGAATAAAAGTAAATATATGAATTCCCAACAAGGACTGAGATTTTGGATAAATAATAAAATAAGGAGTTGCCTTTTTATACTATTACCAGGAACTCCACGCAAATTCTAAATGACTTACTAAATTGGAATCATTCTGAATCTGAAATGGTTGAGATTATTTTATAATACATTTAGAGAGAACAAAATTTTAAATCATTTCTGAAAAGTGAAATTTACTTTATAGTATACAATTAATTTTAGAAATTAATTCATAAATTATAAAAGTAAAACTATTTCAAAAGTAAATTTATTTTACTTATTCAAATTTTAAAATTAATTTGTTAAACACATCATTATTTTCATACACATTTAACAATTTTTTTAATGTGTAATTTGCCTTCTTTCTAATGTATTTTGAAACTTTTTTCCCCCCTTGTTTCTTATTTCCTAAAAGCTTTAACATAGGCCATCACAGAATATCCCGTTTCTCCATATCCTTAAGGGCAGATAAAATCAGAGTATTTGAGGGTCACAATACTGCTTTCTGGAATTTCATCTCCTTTGATCCTGCAATTTCATGAAAATAAATTTACATGATCTTCAAATTTAAAGTAATCATTAAAGACTTTTAACTTGATTCAGATATTTTACAGATACTGGAAGCTGGAGTCAGTTAGTAATCATGAAGATAAAAACCCAATTTGAATGTTTTGAGCTGCACTTATCTATGGAAAACATGGTTGAAGCAGAAGGGTCCCTAACAAAAACCTCAGGACCACTGGGCAGAGAAATTACTAGACATACTAAAGAGCAAGGTTATGTGATAATAATCACAGAAAGTTAGATACCTTGAAAAGTAGCCCAATGTATTTTCTTCTGTTCCCTTTTTCCTAATCATCTTTCCCTTTAATCCAACAAAAATGCCTAAAAGGAATCTTACCAAAGATCATCCCATGGTTGTAAGTTACTGAGAGGCAGGACTAAGAGACCCAAGAGTCATCTGAGACACAAAACTCACAGCTGAAGATTCCGTGATGAAGTTCAAAGTGAGAAGAAAAATTTCTTTCAAGAGTTACAAGTACACAAAAGCCAAAGATCAAGATGAACTAAATAGTTTATTAAAAAGTGCAGAGTTAAGATGACCTTGAAATCGTAACAACTTGGATCTCAAAAAAAAAAGTAAACTTTTAGACATTTCTTGCTCTGGCCAGCTGGGAGGCAAGTGAGTCAAGAGAAAAATAGGATAAGCTATTGTAACAAGAGTGAAACACATGTGTTGACACGAAAGAACCAGTTCCTTCTTGGACTGGCATAATGCCTCTAGTTTTAGACCCATTAGTACACTGAAGATGAAAACCTTTTTGTCCAAAATGTTTTCTATCTTTCAAAATACTTTTATGTTTGCCCACCTTCCTTTCTGTAATTTAATTCAATTAAAAATAACATGTTATATTGTTTATTTTATTTTTATCAATGATCCACTTGTTTATCCATCTAACTAATCTTGGTCTAATGAGACAGAGTGTACAAACCCTAAGAAGTAACTCTGCCTTCAAGGAAGTTATAAAGTAGTGTGGCAAATGAACAAATTAAACAAATAAATGCCACAAAGTAAAGAGTGAGATAGTCTGTGAGGTCAGGGGAAGGAGAGATTACATTCGGTTGAAAAGATTCAGAAAAGGCTTCAGGAAGGAGGTGACATTTCAGAAAGAAATTGATAATGAGTAAGATTTTTGTCAGGGAGAGCTGGAGCGAGGGTAATTTGCTAGCTAATATGTGGTCAGTGAATATTGATAAATAAAAGTGATAGGAGTTGGACATCAGAGATGTCACCCTCTGAAGCCAAGTCTTGACAACCAGGAGCTAGGAAACTGCCTCAACATCACTAGTGACAATTGAATTTATTCCAAAGAAATTTTGATATCCTTTCTAATGCAGTTTCATTTGTTCCTAGCAACTCTCATATATTTAAAACTGAAAATAAAATGTTATGGAATAATTAACTATTCCTAAATGTTTCATATGAGTATAAAAACTTGACAATCACCTGTTCCTAACTGATGACCTTTGCTTATCGTTTGGTTGATAACCTTTCCAGAGAAGTATACCTCTTCTCCAAAGCACCTTTGTACCATTCTTTTAAAATTTTTCACATCTAACAAGATGAGAATTATGCCATAGACATATATACCAGGACTTGGAAATTTTCCATGACAGAGTTTGATCTCATCTTTCCCAGAGTCATGTCCTGAATCAAATCTCCAAATCTTGTGTGTCCATGTGCTCATGTGGACATTTGCAATGATTTTCGGAGGTGTCTTAAGTCAAATGCACAATGTCAGAGTATCGAAATATTTAGGTGACAATTCTGATTGGTCCCAAACTGATAAATTTTTAGCTCAATTAGGAAATTACTGCCTCCAAATATAGCTCCATGAGGAACTTCTGGAAAGTTATACACATCACCTTTTGGAGCATCTAGTGTGCCCTTTGACTCCTTCACAATCTGGATTAGGAAAACCATTCCTCTGAAGGTATTCTGAAACCCAAGGGCTCCAACCAGCTCTGCTTAGTTTACTGAGAGAAAGAAACCCTCTTCCTCAGTCCTGTCTCTGCCCATTGAGTGAAAACAAAGAAATAAGAACACATCTCCTTATTCACCAAGGAGACTCTGACTTAGGAAATGCTACATTTTCTGAAACTTTTTTTGTTAATTGTAAAGATGTTCTGTTTATTAAGAAATGTTTGCATTGTCCTGAAACGAAATAAGTGATTCATTTAATTTCTCCAAAATTCATAATCATCTACACCGCAGATGTTATATATCTAAGAAACATAATTCGTACAACCCTGTTTCAGGGAGTAGGTAGCCCCTTGGAAGCATTCCCTTCTTTCCTAGACCCAAAATATACTGCTGCCATTTTTTTCACCTGTCCCGTCTTATCGATTTCATCTTGGCATCCAGGTTAGTGTTTTCTCCTGTACTGCCCAAGGCTATTTTGAGCTTTTGTGATCACTTTTCTTTGAAATAGAAGTTGAGCTATTGTTTACAACAATCCTGTTAAGTATTGAATTTCTCTCTTCTTACCTGTCTTCATTGTTACCAGATTCAAACTTCATGTATACTGTTTCCCATAGTCAAGGATTAAACTGGAAAATCTAAAGCAGATAGAAAATCTTACTCTGAAAATAAATTTTCCTTGATGCTTCTAATTTCCTGATTAACGTAAGGAAGTCCACAGTCCCTCTTTATATGAGGTGTTATGATTTCTTGTTGTTTTCTTTTAAGTTAAATTCTCTCTTATCTTTTTCCAAAGTTCGTTAAATTTCACACTATAACCCCTACATTATAAATCTAGAATCATTAATACTACTCTTGAAAGTGGCATTTAGAATTATTACTTAAATTTATAAAATAAATATAAGTAATGCCATAAAAAGAAAACGAAATAGATCTGAGGAACTAATTTTGTCATTTTGAGCATATGAATTTACTAAAAATCAACAATTAACTGAAATAATAAGTATGTCAATGTAACAAATGTAATTCGTCCTCTCCTTTTTTATTCTTACCCAAGTGACCAAAGAGTCTTGTAACATTTAGAAAAATAAGTAAAGTAAATGCTTTTCTGATATCAGAGCATCTTTAGTAAGATTTGGTTTTATCCCTCCAAAAGAAATTGTTTTGCTTAATAAAAAGCCTTAAAATGCCACCTGAATTTTCACAAATGAGGCAATCAGGCCACCACTGACATTTTAACTCCAAAATCAAATGAATAGCTGTATGTCCTCTTCTTACTTGACCTATCAGTCACTTTTGACACTGTAACTATTATTTCTACTTTGAAATTATTTCCTCCATTGTCTGCTAGGATTCTGCTATCTTGGTTTAGTTACTATGTGTAAGATTGCTCTTTCTCAGTCTCTCTCAGGTTTTAGCTTTCTTTTTTTCACTCTTAAAAATGGGTTTTTCTCCAAGGTTTCTTCATTTGTCCTCTTCCGATTCCAGTTGACTGTCTCTCCTGCAACATCTTAACCCAAACTATGACTTCAACTATCTGTTCCGTTGTGAGTTTCAAATTTATATTTGCTTATCAGATTTATATTTCCTCATCTCTAACTCAGTAGATCCCTCAGTAGATTCACCAACTTTCCTACCTTCAAAACACTGTGATATGAGTCACCATCCACCCAACAGGCTGAGTCAGAAACTGAGAAATCAGCCTTAATCATTCTGTCTTTTCCATCCCCAGTCAATCTACTACCCAGAATCATTGACCCAACCTCCATAGTACCTCTTACACCAATTCCATTCTCTCAATTCCTACCACTGCTACATCAGTACAGGTACTCATCATTCGAATGGACAATACCTGATAGCCTACAAACAGACCTCCTGAATTCATTCAGAGCTCTACCCACATTTCACATTTATCCAACATCTGTTATTCTCAACTGAGTGATGGTGAGAAAAATCATATAATAATCCCATCTAAGAGTTGGGGAAGGAGTAGACTAAAAGAAGGGAGGCTTCTTCCATTAAACAAATCATATTCATGACACAGTTGTTGAGAGCCAGCCATGGAGGCCCACTGAGCGTTAGGGATCAGGAAGGGCCGTTGACCCTGAGAACACTAGGATGCGTTTGGGAGCTATTTGACCCCATTTCCTCCCCCTTTCTACTCAGCACTAACAAGATTAAGCTCCTGTGAGCTCAAAACATAAAAACTCCGAGACTGGAATGAACACAAGCTAACTTTAAAAGCTCATTGCTCCCATTCTTCCACAAACTGCAGTTTTGGCTTTCACACAACTTATAATTCAAACTTGTGTCACATTTAAGAGCCTTAGTATTGGTCACAGGCTTCTGGGTCATGATCTTAGGATTTATTGAAGGTGTAAATTGTAGAATATAGTTTTAGAAGACAGCCATTTTGTTGAAAGAATGCGGCTGGGCTACTTGCAGGTAGCCCACTGTGAACTTTGGACTGGGCCACATTCCAAACATTCTGGGATGGGCCACTTTGGTTTGTAAAGTAAATACTTAAGCTT
>NW_007074558.1:107115-128339 GCF_000164805.1 Carlito syrichta | reverse complement strand
ATTCGCTTCTGCACTAGAAGCAGGAGTTCAGTCTCTTTCTTTCTCTCTTCTTCCCCCCAATCGCCGACGCCATCTCCACCTTTGGGGTACCCTGAACCTGGCTGGAGCTGGTCTCCGGCATATAGTAATTGGGAAAATCTTACCAGAGGTTATACTTACTGTATTCTTCGAAATAATGGTAATTCTAGCAAAAATAAATTGGAACCAACCATGTTGCCCATCAAAGCTGTACTGGATTTTTTAAAAAGTAGTACATATACACGATGGTATATTATGCAGCCATAAAGAAGGACAAATATATGGACTTTGCAGCAACTTGGATGGATTTGGAGTCGATCATACTCAGTGATTTATCACAGAAACAAAGAAGAAAGTCCCATGTGTTCTCACTCATAAACGGTCCTTAAACAATTATAATGCTATAAGAATGGGATTGGCAGTAGTGGGAAACTATCAGGGGAGGGGGGTTGGGGCTGGCAGTTGAGGGAAACTGCTAGGGGAGGAAGGGGCATACCTCATCAACAAGGGAACCTGCATGATCAATGTTTATATACCTAACCCTGAAATATACCCCACATCTGTATAATAAAAATAAAAATAAATTGAAAAACTAACAGTCAAATTTTTTTTTTAAATTAAAAACTAATTGAAAAATTTGTTAAATGGTTATTCTACACTTCAAAGGAGTCCAAATTATTTTTATATGTATACATATATTGAAAGATAGTATAGACTCTAAGAAAAAGAAAGAAAACTAATCTGTAAAAAATTCTTCAGTGGGTCCACATTATCCTTAGAATACAGAGCCATTTGTCTAGCATATTTTAAAAGTTTCTTCATGATCTCTCTCCTGTTTATCTCCTCCAACTTTTCATCAATGGCCACTAAACATAAATACTATACAGAACCACAAGGAAAAAAACGCTATTTGATTCCTTCACATCTTTGCACATGCTCTGCACATACTGGAAATACTCGAACTGCCAACACACACACACACACACACACACACACACACACACACACCACACATGCACGCACGCACACACACACACATACAGACACGCATTTTCCCCTGGATGTCGTCTTCTTTTCCTTCAAGAGACTTATGGTTCCCTCTAGAAAATCTTCTTTGACAGCAGAGTAAGCTTTTGGGTTAAAAGCATGCCTCAAATCTCTGTTCTCATCTTTAAATATTGTGTGAATTTCTCTATTATATTACTCATCACACTGTAATGAAATGCTTGGCTTTCTTAGCTATATTCCCAATAGACAGTGAACTTCTTGAGAACAAAGATTACATTTTCATCTCTATAATCTCAGCATCTAGCCTTGTATTTGCATAAATGTTTTCTAAAACATTTGAGATATTTTTTAAATGTTTTACTAAATAAGAGGTAAAAACAAATTCCTTACTACAGGTTTGTTCTGAACAGTTCATGTCTGATATTCTTTAGAGGAGCCTATAGCTTATAATGTAAAAAATCTAGAGGTAACCATTAAATTACCTACTCTACTCTAGGCTCCTCAACCCAAGAACTGCTGTTTCCTGTAACAGTGGTTTCAACAGGGGTGCACACAGCAAGTGGATCTCGTCGCCTTTGGGGGACCAGGGCTGTGCCCCTCCAAGTGAATTCAGAGGTTCCACATCCCTTGTGGTCTGTCTCAGGCCTGAGCTGGGCAGGGTAGTGGGAGGCTGGTGACAGGAGCATTGCCAGTGCCCAGGTCCTAGCCAGTGTTGCTGTCTGCCTCTCCCCTGCAGACCCAGACTTGGGCACCCGGCACTGCGACCGTGTCCTCTCCATCCAGATCATGAAGGTAGAGGAGATAGCAGCAGGCCAGTGCTGCCCGCCTGCGGTCAAGCAGTTCCATGACTCCAAGATCAAGTTCCCTGCTACCCCACCGTGTCCTGTGTTGCCAGCACAAGTGACACCACCAAGGGGCCCAACACATTCTTCTAGGGCATCCCAATAAACCCTAGAACACCCCCCCAAAAAAATGACTTACTCTATTCTGAAGATTATGTAGTGAGACACTAAAGTCTAAGGTACTACAATGAAAATCATTACAGAAAAAAATAAGACAAATTCACATATTTTTTTATTCTGTAAAAGCAGTTATTTAGTTAAATAAATTAGGCTGGTAATTTTTTTCTTTAATTGGCTTTAAAACTTAAATTTATAAGCCTATTAAGAAAAGATGACAAATTGCTTCTAATAGACAGTGTATAAGGAAATTTGGGGAACATAAACTAGCCTAAATAAATTATATTGCAAATTGTTTTGAAAAAAATTGCCCACTTAAGGAAGATAAGCTTGCTATTATTAGCTAAGATGGCCCCTTAATACCTTTATTGTGTATATTAATTATTACACAAACAACTAGTTAGACAGGTCAGCTTGGATGTGTTCCTATTGAACATACAATTAAAAGTTACAATAAACTTTAAGGAATTACCATAATGATATATTAATGATCACCCTGAAAACATGTTTAAAACATTTGACTGTCTGCCAAAATTTTTTATCATCTCTTGTGCTAAAGAATTGCACAGGAAGTTTAAGAAATGAAAACAGTCTTTGTTTAACGCTCACCTGGCTGTTACACAATTACTGTATACATAGTAGAGTAATCAGAATCCAGGGCAAGATAACAACTTGCTGTTACCAACACAATCAGAGAAAAGAGTCACCTTCATACAGGTCTCACAATGTTTCCCAGCCATGGTCAACACCTGGGTACCCAAGACCACTAGTACCCAACAGGCCATAAATCAGGGCACAGAGCATAAAAAGCTTTCGGTCTATTACTCAATGTCAACTCTTCTGACTTTGTGTGACATCCTTGGACTTATTTCCTTGGCTGTCTGAACCTCTAATTATCTACTAGACTTATTCATTCATTTATTCTTTCATAAATATATATTGAGTACTCACCTTGTGCAGGCTTCCTGCATCATGCAAGGTATATGGGGATTCAGGATGTGAAAAATGAGCAATGTCCTCGCTCTTGCAGATTTTATAGTTTATTGGGGTAATGGGCATTATTCAAAGACTCACTTAAATATATATAATTTTAAACTTACCAAGTGCCATAAGGGAAAAATACATACAATGATGAAGATAGCTTATGGGAAAGTAAGAAAGAATTTTCTTCCTCATTTTATGGCATTCTTTTTTTTTTGGAGTTTTGGGGTCTCATTCTGTCACCCAGGCTGGAGTGCAGGGACATGCTGCTCATGGCCACCAAAGCCTCAACCTGCTGGGCTCAGGCGACCCTTCAGCCTCAGCCTTCCAAGTAGCTGGAACTACAGATGCACACCACCACGCCCAGCTAATTTTTTGATTTATTGTAGAGACAAGGTCTCATCAAGTTGCCCAGGCTGGTCTAGAACCTAAGGGCTCAGGCAATCCTCTCGCCTCGGCCTCCCAAAGTACTGGGATTACAGGCTGAGCCACCGCACCTGGCCGACATTCTCTTAATTTTATTTACTTCCCTACTCATAATCTATGAGTAGTTGCCCATTGACCAAAGACTTATTTCTCAAACGTCATGGCTCCAAGTTTCTTAGATCTGACCATTTAGCTGCCATTGAGAACTGTTATGAGAATCATCATCTTTCACGGTTCTTAAAAGTGAAAGAGACATTGCTCAGATGTATCTAAATGTTTCTAAAAGTCTGCATGTTTTCAACTGCGCAATTTCTTGGAGTAATGGTACCATAGCTTATGGTCCATTTTGTGAATGTAGAGAAACTTTTGGTCAGTAAATGGGGTTAAAGGGAGTTTGAGACCTGTTCCAAATGCTGAACTCTATTAATAGAGTTGTACAAAAGTTACAGAGAGAATGAAAATGTATCTAAACTCCTTTCTGTGAGAATCTATGACTAAAGTTAGACAGGACAAAAAAAAGGAAGAACCGTTTTTAAAAAGCCCATAGCTATCTTGAGGAACAATAATAACATTATCTTGTGAAAGACACTTAATGATAATGCACTAAAAGTGGCCTCGCACTCATATTACCACAATTCTGAGTCAAGGTAGGGATCGGTCACACCGGGATGGTACTTAAAGCATCAGAAAGTGTAAAATCCGTGTCCATTGTTTAAAACTTGAGCCTGACTGGCTTCACACATGGACCAAATTCTATATAAATATTAATTTGACAATTGTCAGTTCCCCATATTCAGAGTTAGTGTTACATAAACTGTCAACTCACAGTCAGGTTGAAGGAGTGGATATACTCTGGGGAACCCATCTTATCAGTCTGCCCCACATTGTTTTTTTTTTTTTTTAAGTAAGGGAACTAACATAGTCAAGGGCAAAGTAAAGAGAGCTGTAGATTTTATGGATCCTCTCACATTAGGATTTTACTGCTTAAGGACAAACGTATCCTTGGCTCTAAGATTCTCCCTTTTCTCTAACACCAGGGAGTGATTTTATCAGTAAGCACAAAGATCAATAATAAGTTCTAACTCCGAACACAAAACAAAACTTTTCCTAGGGAACTACGAATGTGATATTATTTCCAGGTAACTGGGCTTTTCCCAACTGTTTGAGCCTGCAAATTCCACCCCATGGGGAAGCGGAAAAGGCAGAGGAAAACACACCAGCCCTTAGTTAGAAAGAAGTGATGCCAGGCATTTACTCTTATGGCCCCAAGTTCATGGAGCTCTCGCTATGCCTGCCTCTGCCCCACCTGTCTGGCCTACTTGACATTATGCCAGCTCAAGTCTATCAAATCAAACCCTGCTTGGTCCCTCCCTAGGACCTTGATCTGGGCCGACTGCAGCTTCTCAGCCCCAGGCAAGAGGCTAGGTCAGCTCTTTAATCGGGCACTGGGGCACCCTGGCTAGTCTAATGCTCCTTCGATGACTCATGCTGGTTCCTACCCACCAGAAGCTGTCAAAATCATGGGCACAGTAGCTAGTTCTAGCTTTGAAAACCATCACCACATACAAAGTCCGTCGTGCTTTCTGCAAAGCCTTACCCTGAGCAGCAGTTCCACTTTATACTCAGTTGGATCAGCTCAAAACTTTTCTTGAAAAGAGCTTCAAATATGTCTTTTGTGTCTGTTGTTTCCTGCCAAGGTTATCTTTCAGCAGCATCTTACACACAGCATTTTTTTTTTTTTTTTTTTTTTTTGCCAACGCCTGATGAAGGTCTTTTTTCCTTAACCTCAACCTCATAGAATAGCTATCTAGATAGCCGAAGAGTTTTAATTATCTATTTGTATCCTGCGACACAAAGTTGTGCTGCAGTAGCCATCATTCCCTTGCCAAAAGAGTTCTGAGTCTGTTACCTTGATCACCACTTGTTGGTTAATATCAATTGTGGTTTGGAGCTGAGGGCGATTAAAAAAAAAAAAAAGAGTGGCCTATTAAGCGGGTGCAGTTTCCTAAACCATAAACAAGATTTGAAAGTACTATCCTATCCAGCCTAAAGTGTTACTTCCCTGTATGAGTGGCTATTTGCAACGCTGATTTACAGTGTGGCAAATAAGAAAACGGAATGATCTACAGCCGCAGAGATGCTGCAAGAATTGCCAGGCCGGCACTGTTCTCCAACACCCCCTGCCATAAATCCTCAAGAGATAAAGGGCATACCAGAGGAAGCAGTGAACCATTTGCTTTATATTCCCTCCACTCTGCCAGAACTCAGAAATTAAAACAGGAGAGCGCGAACAGGAGGCACTATTTTGAAAATCAGAGTAGACAGCACCAGACAAAGAGCAGACCTGTGACTGGTTCTAACTCTGTGTGAGCGTTGAGTGTATGTGACCTTGGGCCAGACCGAATCTCGATATTCTCAGCTGCTTTCTGTTGTCTGTTTTATTTTTTTAAGAGAACACAAATATCTTCTCTGCTAATGTGAAGATAAAATGAAATAATGTATAACTGCCATGTGTCACTAAAAACGATATAGATACTTGTGTGTGCTAAAATCATAAAATTTGACATGTGAGGAAGAATATGTGCAAAATAATACCATGAGGAAATACAGTGGCTGCATATATCTGGATATTGGATATGCACAGGGCAAGTTTGGTATTATTTCAGTTACTGATATCCTGAGTTCCCCATTTACATGAGAATTTTAGTAATTGAGGTGAGGTAAGAAAGTCTATTATCATTTTTATTTATTTTAAAGAAGGGAAATGATTTTTGAGTTATATTTTCAACTGGTAATATTGAGAGGGGTTTAAAAACCAATAATTTTAAAATGGACCTAAAACCAACAAAAACATACAAGACCATGGAAATGCATAGCAATATGATATTATGGATTCTGTCATCCTTCAGATGACCCTGAAATGATCTTTTCAGAAGAAACAACCAAAATATGTTTTCCTAACCCCAACTTGTGAACTGGTGGTAACATCGAAGTTATTAATACTAAAAAGTGTTGATGAATTTTGATGCTTATTTATATTTTAAGTCTCATTATTATGAAGATGTAAATAATCCCAAACATTGGGTGAGATTTTGTTTTTAAAAAATCCCTGGGCCGGGCTCGGTGGCTCAGCCTGTAGTCCCAGCACTTTGGGAGGCCGTGGTGAGTGGATTGCTTGAGCCCACGGGTTCGAGCCCAGTCTGGGCACCTAGGCGAGACCTCGTCTCTTCAATAAATCAAAAACTAGCCAGGCATGGTAGCGTGTGCCTGTAATTCCAGCTACTTGGAAGGCTGAGGTAGAAGGATCGCCGAGCCCAGCAGATCGAGGCGGCGGTGGCCGGAAGCGTGCCACTGGACTCCAGTCTGGGCGATGGAGTGAGATACCTACTCAAAAAAAAAAAAAAAAAAAATCCCTATGCAGGCCAGGCTCAGTGGCTAGGCCCGTCATCCCAGCACTTTGGGAGACCGAGGCAAGTGGATTGCCTGAGCCCATGAGTTTGAGACCAGCCCGGGCAACTTGGCGAGACCTCATCTCTACAATAAATACATTTTTAAAAATTAGCTGGGCATGGGCATGGTAGCGCACACCTGTAGTTCCAGCTCCTTGGAAGGCTGAGGCAGAAGGATCTCCGGAGCCCAGCAGGTCAACACTGGGTAGCCATGAGTGTGCCACTGCACTCCAGCCTGGGCAACGGAGTGAGACGCCATCTCAAAAAAAATCACTATGTAATTACAGTGTGCCATCATTATTCTTATAGCAATTTCAAACAAACCTCTCAAAAATTTATCAACATGTTTTAAAACTAAAGAAATTATAGCTAGAACAATACAGTAAAAAACACAATCAATGGAATTAAAAATCACTTCAGGTTTTCTTCAAAGTCAATGAAGCTTGACATGTAAAAAGCGTATTTTAAGAGTAAATTATTTGAGAAAGTCCTATGTATAATCATGCAACAAGTATGATATGACTAATATTTACAGTACTAGGCAAAGTGCTAGATGTGGGAGAAACATTGATTAAAAAGACAGACCAAGTGCCTACCTTACTAGAGCTTATAACAGCAGAAAATGGAGTTAAAAATGCCCCCTTCGGATCTGTGAGATTCCATCTACGAAATGCTAACCCTTTCCTAACGGAAGAGGAAAGAAAATTTCCCAGGTGCTTTCTTTCCCAACCCCTATCATTCCAAATTTGTTAAAACCAAATAAGAAAAAAAAAAAGGAATTAAAAACTAGCCTCCCTTTCTGAGTCAGAGTCAGAGTCAGAGATGCCTTCCAGGCACCAAAAGAAATTAGCAAAACCAAATTTGCATATTAGGCTATCAAGTACTGATGTTGGGGGCTCTAGTTCAGTGACAAATACAAAGTAGGTGGTTAATAAATATTGAATTAATTGGATGTAATAAAAATAATGACTAAACCGTATACCTGAACTGAATAAATAAATGAATAAGTGACATCCATCTCAAAGGGTCTTTGCACCTTTACACAAATACTTTTTTTCATTGCTATTTCCTTTTAGGTAAGTGTTTTTCAACCCTGACTGCAAAATAGAATCACAGAGGTAACTTTTGACATTCCTACGCTTGGGACAATTGCATCAGAATTTGGGGAAGAGTGGTATTTGTATTTTTTTTTAAGTTCCCCAGGTGATTCCAATGCACTCTCAAGGCTGATCACAATTAGAGATTCAACTCTACTAGGTTGGCCTATGACCCGCCTTATATATATTTATATATAACATATGTGTACATATTTTATATATAAACATATGGCAAACAACACTATTCCTGTCTATACCCTCTTCCAGTGCCTTTGAGGTAATAATTATTTATTCTATTTTGTTCTAGTTTACTAATAGATGAGAATTAAATAATGTAGTCCTTGTAAGGTCTTGTTCCATGTAGTAACTAAGTCCAATGTAGAATTATCTGTAATAGCAGAAATTCTGGATAGATTTTAAATGAATTCCACTTCTAGCTGAGCACTAGAATGACCTAGGAGAAAAAAGAGTCACTCTCCCGCAAGCCCAGCCTCTCCTCTGATACCAATTGTATTAGAATTTCTGGAGCTAAGACCCAAGCATCAGAGTTTTTTGAAAACCTAGGGATCCCTTCTGTGAGACAGGAATTGTTCACATCCCCGTACATAGGTGGCTGCTATAACCTTCAAGACAATTGGCTCCAGTGGATCTTGGAGAAGGCAAAATAATGCGACCCTCATTTCAATATAATTCTGTATGTTCCTTTTGAAATGTGTGGCCCCAAGCCCGTTGTGGTGGCTCACGCCTATAATCCCAGCACTTTGGGAGGCTGAGATGAGACGATTGCCTAAGCCCACAAGTTTGAGACCAACCTGGGCAACTTGGTGAGACCTCATCTCTACAATAAATCCAAAAAAAAAATTAGCCAGGCACGGTGGCGCGTGCCTGTAGTTCCAGCTACTTGGAAGGCTGAGGCAGAAGGATTACCTGAGCCCAACAGGTCGAGGCTGCGGTGACAGTCTCAAAAAAGAAAGAAAGAAAGAAATGTGTAGTCCTCAAACCATCATTACCGCTCCTGAGGCAGGTAAAGCCATTGTCTCACCTTTGCCCTCTCTTGTCTGTAGGATACAAGTAGCCTACACAAGATACACCCCTTTAAACCCAAATTTTCCATGTCATGCATACTTTTGGAACCTGGTATTCAGATAAAGTGAGGTTGCCATCAATGGGGCTTTCGTTGCATTTATAATTAAGCCTATTAGCTGTTAAACATTGATCTTTCTGCTCTAAAAGGCGTAAGCATAGCAGAATGCCAATTTACATGTATGCATAAATGTGATCATTGTTTTCCTTTGTAGTTTATCACTTGTTTGCTTTGTTTAATTATTATTCTTGATACAACACACCACCTTCCCACTTTACATTTATTTTGTCTTTCCTTTCCAAGAAAATAACGTTAAAAATGTTGCAACAATTCTACCATAACTTCAGCATGTACATACATGTGTTTCTCTTCATTACTTGCTACATAAAAATAAAATCTTACATATACTTGTTTACTTCTTTTCCCTTTCACTCAATAATTATTCATGAACATTCTGCAAAGCACATTGATATAGTTTTAATTTATTTGTAATAACTGCAAAATAATTCATTACATGCAAGTACCATAATTCAACCATTACAATGGCTATTCATTTTTTTCTCCCCTTTTTTTTACCAGCAATAATAATTAGTTTATTCATAAAATATATTTATATACTAATTCTTACACACTGGTGCTTTTAAGTTTTCTTTGGGGTTTCTGGGTCAAAGAGTATATGAGATTTTTTTTTTCATTGTAATACATATTGCTAGATTTTCTGCTCCCCAAAGTAATAATTCATATATCCACTAGTAATATTTGAAAATACTCTTTTTTCTATAACATCACAAATAGTAGGAAGATATGGGTCTTTTGAAAATGTTGGCTAATCTAATCAAGCGCATAGTAATAACTCATTTTAAATTTAATTTGTATTTCCCTCACTCTTAGTGAGTTTGTTTATCAGTTCATATATTTGTTTTTTTTGTTTTGTTTTTGTTTTTTTTGAATCAGAGTCTCACTCGCTAGCCCAGGTGGGAGTGCAGTGGCATGATCACGGCCACCCCAGCGTCAACCCGCTGGGCTCTGGCAATCCTTCTGCCTCAGCCTTCCAAGGAGCCAGAACTGCAGGCATGTGCCATCACTCCCGGCTAATTTTTTATTTATTGTAGAAACAAGTCTCGCCAAGTTGCCCGGGCTGGTCTGGAACCCGCAGGCTCAGGCCATCCACTTTGCCTCTGCCTCCCAAAGTGCTGGAATGACAGGCTGAGCCACCAAGGCCGGCCTCAGTTCATATATTTGTTGGCCTTTGGAATTGTTATTCTATGAACTGCCCATTCATGTAGTTTGCCTATTTTTACAATTGTTCAAAAATTATTTCCTCAATGATTTTCAAGGAATTTTCGTATTTTACCACTTAAGAAAGAAAAACACTTCAGTCGTGTTTTTGGTAAATGGTCTTTTTTTTATTTTAAAGTATCTTCTGTTTTCTAACTTCAAGAAATTCTTGATTTTTTTAAATGTCATTTTCCTCATCTATTGTTATAACTATATCATCATGCTTTGTAAGTTTGCTTTGATTAAATCTTGTATTAAATTCTGGTGGTAGACTTTCTGATAATGAATCACCACGCATTTCTAAAATAGAATGTCTATCCTAGAGTATTTTTTGATAAATTTTGATTCTTTTTCTAATAATTCATATGTGTTTACCTATATCTTAAAATGTGAGAATGATCTACATGTTCTCTATTTAAGGGATGTAAAATATTATATTTGTGGCCATATACATGTACATATATCTGTTGTATATGTGTGTGTGCATAATATTGTTTTATTCAAAGCATCTTGTTATATTTATTTTTCTCCTGGACCTATTCAAAATTGAAAGTGGCATCCTCAAGTTCCGTGATAATTATAAATTATAATCAATTTTAATTTAATTTCTAATGAATTTTAGTTTATATACCTAGTTTCTATATCTGGTGCATAAAAGTTTATATGGTCTATTTCCTTTGTAAATAGCAACTTCATTATAATATAATATCCTTGTCTATCCTGGCTATTGCTGTTACCTTTCAATTTCCACTTCTTTGATATTTACAATATCATTCATGCTTTATTTTGTTTCCATGTACCACACATCTTTTGTTCATCTCTTTGTTATTATGTGTTTCCTGTAAAGGCAGTGCATAGCTGTGTTTTTTTTTTTTTTTTTTTTACTTCAGTCCAATGATATGTCAATCAATTAACACTTAGAGTAATGACAGACATAACATTTTATTTCTTTTTAAGCTTTTTTGTTTTATATATCACATACAGTCCATTCTGCTATGGCACTGGTTTTAAAACACAAATTTGTTCCACCATGATTGGCACACTAGGGAACAATTTGAGCATAAAACAGATTTTGTGTCTCCTCATGAATCATTACATCACAAGAAACACCAGGTAAAGGCAGAAAACGGCTAGCTGGAGCCACGTGGCAATTAATACACAAAGCACTCACCTGAACCACCTACCCGCTATTCAGTTCACAACATGTGTTAGCCTATGTGGTTCTGTTTTCCAGTCTTTTGAATTTATGAACTTTTTCATATGAAAAAAAAAAACCTCTTAATTAACATCTCAAACATATCTAAGCATCTGGGTTCAAAAACAGCTAGCCATGTGTGTAAAAGAAAAGCTTGAAGTATTGAAGATAATCTTGAACTAAAGTGTTTTGAAAAGAAACAAGAAAATATGTGATATCTCCAGAGCAACGAGCATAAAGGAATCCACACAGTGGACCATCAGAGACAAGACTGCAAAAATAAGCGTCTATTCCTGGAACGACTTCAAGCGCTGTGAAGTCCAGAAGAACAAGGCCTAAAGAAATACAAGAAATTGAAATATTGTTGAGCATAGGAATTAAAGACCAAATAGTGCAACGATCAGAAACAACCTTTCTCACAATCAAAGAGAAACCACAAACAAAGAGAAAGCACTATCTGTATACAAAAACTGAAATCACCAAATCCTGCATAATTGGCTCCTTTCACTACTTCTAGCGGCTTGGGTTTGATGGTTTCAAACACCACTGCGACCCCTAAAGCCTTCCTGTCCATAAAATTGAACACAGATGAGAAAACCACGAAGGAATTCCAGGGATACTGATGTTAATTGAAGGAGTCTATGCATTGGGTCCAATTTTAAATATTTGTGATATAGGTGTCTGTTATAAACATGTGCCTCCAAGGACATTCGTCTCAAAAAGAAAATAAGCAAACAAGCATGCTGCAGGATTTAAGGCTGCAAGAGATTGCAAATTTTGATTACCCCTCTTCCACCATTTCATAATAACTCACAAACTGCAATCCTTCCAACGCTTACTTCCACAAGCAAACTGCAGATGTGTCCAAGGTAAATTGCCATCCTTATTGTGTACTATTGATGTACGTATCTTTTAATCATTTAACATGTATAAAACTGTCCTACTTTTTATTAGGCTCCTATTTTTTTTTTTAATGTGTCACAGGCAAAGTTTTTGTTGTTGTTGTTGTTGTTGACTTGTTTTGTCTTGATTTGTTTTGAATCAGAGTCTCACGCTGTCACCCAGCCCAGAATGCAGTGGTTCAATCACGGCCACTGCAGCCTCAACTTGCTAGGCCCCGGCGACCTTCCACTTCAACCTTCCAAGTAGCTGGAACTACAGGCGCACACCACCATGCCCGGCTATTTTTTTTAATTTTATTGCAGAGAGGAGGTATTGCCATGTTGCCTAGAATGGTCTCCAACTCCTGGACTCAGGCAATCCTCTCGCCTCCAACTCCTGAAGTGCTGGGATTACAGGCAGGAGACACCATACCTGGTCAGTTTTAAATGTTGTATTCCTAACCCCATTTTGCCCATATACCTTGCCATTTTTTAATTTCATAATTTCGCAGAGGGTAGTCATTTTTAGGAATGGATATGTTGAGTTATGGCAGAAGTGGCTGCATCTTACATTATCTTTTCTTTTTCCTTATGTTATCTTGTTAGATTTTTATGATTCATTTGATTTTTTTTTCTTACTGGTATGTTTTATTATTTTCTTACTTTTAATGGTTCTATTAATGAGATTTTTAATCAGACACATTATCTTTTTTTAATCTTTCCATTACCATTTAAAAGCCAGAGGGTCACTCTTTCCCTAACCAAGATGCTCTAATTCCATACTTAATGCTTAATGCTTTCCCACTTCTAATCACAACCACTCACAAACCTATATGCATGAACATACACACACGTGTAGACACACTAAACATGCCAGAGAGTTCCTCTCAGTTTCCCCTTCTTTCACATGCTCTGGACAAAACGATTTAAATATTTTTCATTTTTCTCCTTCCCAATCTCCTCTAAACTTTTAGGTATAATCTAATAGTCAATCCCAGTATATCCCTTCAGCTTCAAGACCCTATATTTAACATTTATGTCAACAGTCCAAGTGGAATATTATTAGCTACATAGATTTATGGGCATGTGTTTCTTTATCATCATCTTCTATTGTGGCGTCTCTCTTCTGTTTTGCTTACATTTTAAATACGTGGCTTTCTCAATTATTTTCTTCCAGTACAGCATATAGCGCATGGTTTTGTATAATCTCAAGTATATTTTTTCACCCTGAAATATGAATATAATTTATGAGTGTGCATAATATTTCTGGCTTCCAGTCTTTTTACCTTCAACATGTTATTGTTCCATGCTGTTCTATATTTGCCTTTTATAAATGAGAAGTCCATCAGCAAATTCTCTTTCTTTTGTAAATACTTATTTTTCTCAAGTTAGATACTTATAAGAATCTCTTTGAACATTTTAGGCCATGTGTAGTGGCTCACGCCTACAATCCCAGCACTTTGGGAGGCCAAGGAGAGAGGATTGCCTGAACCCACAGGTTCTAGACCAGCCTGGGCAACTTGGTGAGACCTTGTCCCTACAATAAATCAAAAAAATTAGCCGGGCATGTTGGCACGTGCCTGTGGTTTGAGCTATTTGGAAGACTGAGGAGGAAGGATCATCTGAGCCCAGCAGGTCGAGGCTGTGGTGGTCGTGTGCCGCTACACTCCAGCCTTGATGACAGTGAGACTTCAACTCAAAAAATAAAAAATAAAAATAAAAAAAACATTTTATCATAAGATTCTTAAGTGCAAGCATTTTCATATCAATTGTACTTGAACATCATTAAGTTCTCTCGACTCTTTAATCTCAGGGAGTTTTCTACTATTAGCTTAATCATTTTCTCTCCTCTGTTCTTTTTTCTTTAGGAATTCCATTTATTCACATTTATTCACATTTAGGAATTCCATTTATTCACATCCATTTATTCACATAAATTCCATTTATTCACATTTATTCCATTTATTCACATCTTCCATGTTTTATAATTTTATAAATTTACCTACAAAATGTGTGCATTAAGATATTTCTTTCATTTGATCTTTCAAACCACTAATTGTCAGCTGACTGTATTCATTAAGACAAGTTTAATTAAGGAGTAAATTCAGTTGCCTAACAAAAAGTATATTTCTAGACCATATAAAGTGTGAGTGGTAAAGGTTAGGGAGCGTATAAGCTACTCAATCAACCCAGAGACCTGTCATTTTCAACAACAGGCTTCCCACGTTACCTTGAGCATCTATACCCTGCCAGTAGGTGGGAGGAAGTGCAGATCCCATTTGAAGTTTGTTAGTTCTAGGCTTGGTGAAAATTATTTCCACTTACATTACATTAGTAGGAATTCAATGGCATGGACGTTTATGACCGCAAAGGAGGCTGGGAGTGTAATCTACTTGTGTGCCCAGAAAAAAAGGACCAAGTTTCATGGAGCACAAAGCTGTTTGTCCCACTCACCAAAGAACGACTCCTGAATTCTTCTGGTTAATTGTTTGGTTAGAAAATCATATTTATTTCTTGTGTTTGTTCATTTTTGGGGGGGTATATAGTGATAGTGGATTTTATTTTATGATTGATTGGGTTGTTTTTTGCTCCAAAAAGACTTCCTGAGAAGTATTTGAATCTCCTTGAGCATGCTATTTATTTCAAATTATTTTTCTTTTCCTCCTGGAGCTTAATTTAATTGGCACATGTTTTGCTTGTTCTGATCAATCTTCCTCTCTTGGCTACTGGATCCCATTAGATGTTCTTAGTTTTATTTCACTTAACTGCTCAGTGGAACTCAAAGCTAGCTGTTGAATACTAACAGGACAAAAGATCTCTCTCATGGTGGACCAGTACTGTAAACGTCCTTGCTGAAGCACCTGCCATTCTCACCTAGGCTTGGGTATGTGGATTAAGTCTCAGTGTTGTCAAATTTTCTTTCCTTTATTAAAAAAAATTGTTTTTTTCCCTTTGGAAACCAGTAAAAGCCAGGCCCACAAATACACTAACCTTCTACTAGGTTTCTACTAGATTCTAATGGTCAAGCTCTCTAATGGATCTAGTGATAAACAATCCAGCCCAAGGCTTCTTTCAAGGTTCTTGGGCACTAACCCCACCAAAGGGGGTGAAACAATGACCTCCTTTCCACTTAGCCCCTGCATAGTTCCCAGCATCCATTTTTCTCAGAAGGAGCAGACAGTTAGAATTGAGTAGGTAGTAGAAGGGATGAGCACACAAAGCAGGCCACTGTTTTCCCAGAATCTCCCAATTTGAATCAGCACAAATGAAGTTGAGGAGTCATTTTTTTTTTCCCAACAAAAAAGTTTCAATATTAATTTTTTAAAACTCCATCTGCTTCTTACTTAATGTTTAATACAAAGAAATGAACAAAACAAAGAAAGCTAAGATTCTATGATTTTTTTTTTTTTAATGTAGTTGCATCCCCTCCAAGTGTATTCACTAACATAAACTCAATTATTAGTGAAACAAGATGCCATCATAGTCACTTTGGTAAACAGCTTTTGATTCCATTGTAATTGACATGAACTCCATGAACGGGACCTATATCTTTTTTCTTTCTTTAAATACTATAAGTAGATTAAACAAGTCTGAATTTTATTTTTACCATCAACTTTTGAAAACAAATAAATAAGTTAAACTTCAAACTAAAATGTCTGACTTATAAATTCCAAACAATTGTCTATTCATATAATGCGATTTTGCTCTGAAGATAAAATATAAAAGAAAGTTCTATATAACAATACTGTGACCTTGCATTGGATTTTGATAGCCGGTACTACTTAGGTTTACTTGCACTTTATAGAATAATCATGGATAACAATGGCACTCTCTTTTCTCTATAATTTTAACAATCCTTCATTATAATTAAAGTGGCTTGAAAATATCTTATTGCCCTGGCACACACACAAAAAAAATGTTTAGAAAGAACTTAAAAGAGTTACTTTTTTTTTACTTGAATAGCAATTACCCTTTCACTCCCTTCACAACTCACTCTTACATCCAAACCAGTGTTTGATAATTTCAACAAAAAAACAAGACAATGAAAGAAATTATACAAAACTACTTCTTTAATCACCAATTCAAAATGCACTTTTAAAGACCAAGTGACTACCGTATTTATTATTCAATAAACTTGTAATCTCTAACAATGAGTCCAAATTTTGTAATAGGCAGGACATTTGTTTTTTCCAGGAAGCTTGCCATAGTGGAATTACCTTTCAAATTACACTATTATTATTCAATAGTACTGAAACACTCCTACTGTGAACATTAATTTACACAAACTACTATTGCACTTGGTACTGACAAAAATGCAAATAATAAATCATACATTTTAAAATGACATTTGAATATGAAAATATGTCCAGTATTACTCTTTACTCTGAATAGAAGGAATTGCTTGTGGTTACTGGATAAAAATATTTCTTACACCTAAAATGTTTTCCAATCAGATAATTTCACGTGCAAAAAAAAAAATCTAGCGACCCATAATTATGAGAACTACTTCTTGTGAGTCTTCCCGCTAAAAAAATAATTTGAGGAGGATTTTAGGAAGATGGCAAAGTGGGAAGAACCAGAAATCTATCTCCCTACCTAAGCAACAATTGCACTGACAGAATTTATCTGATAAAACTCTTGACACCTATTGAGGACTTGCAACTTCCAAAGGAAGACTTGTGTGATGAATTGATATTAGTTCTTGTCAATTTCAGCTCTTTGCAGAGGCACAGCTACCCCTCCCGCACACCCAGCTCCTTGGCAGGCAACCACACAAGCACGTGTTTCTGGAGCAGCTTGAGTGCAGCTTGTGGGAGCCAGTGAGACAAAAAAGACTCTGCCCTTCCAATCTCAGGATCTGTGCTCCATCACTGAGTGCCTCTGATCTCAGAGGTGCAAAGTAGCAGGCAGCCTTTGTTGCACCATCCACAGTTGCTGCAGTCTCACGCCCCCACTCACCAGCAGAGCTGACTTATTTTTCTTGCTTCCTTCGTTTTGGGATCCACACATTAAATACGGGCGCATTCAAAAGCAGCTGTATATTTGGAGGAAATTAGAAAGTGACCACACAAGCCCAGGGAAAGGTACAGGTTCCAAAAGCACCTGAGAGTACCTTAAGTTTAAACCTTAGTCTCTGATTCTTGACACAGAGGCAGCCTAGAACACTCAAAAAAAAAAAAAAAACCCTCAGGAAATGGTGGAAGAATCTGGTTTCTAGAGTTATCACATTATTAGATTCAAATATCTACTTTTTAACAACAACAACAAAAATAACAGGACATACAAATACACAGAAAAGTATGGCCCCTTCAAAGGAAAAAAATAAATAAAACCAACCGGGCCCTGAAAAAGACAGACGGCAGATCTACTAGACAAAGACTTTTTAAAAAAAGATGTTCGAAGAACTAAAGCAAGATGGGGGGAAAAAATCAAGAAAACTGTAAATGAACAAAATGGAAATATCAATAAAGACAGGAAAAAAAACAAAGAGAAATTCTGGAAATGACAAATGGAATAACTGTAATGAAAAATTCACTAGAGGGATTCTAAGACAGATTTGACCAGGCAAAAGACTCATTGAACTTGAAGAGAGGACAATGGAAAGACAGACAAAACAAGGGCTTCTTAATAAGATCATGAGCAGATTTCTCACTGGAAACTTTGGAGGCCAGAAGGTATGAGTGGATATATTCAAAGCAATAAAATTTTTTAAAAGTTGCCAATAAAATATTTTATCTTTGGCCAAACTATCCCTCAAAAGTAAGGAAGAAATGAAGACATTTTGAGATAAATGAAAACGGAGGGAGTTCATTACAGAGAAATGCTCAAAGGAATCCTGCAGGGTGAAATGAAAGGACGCTGGACAATAATTGGAAGTCTTATGAAAAAATAAAAAATCTCAAAAAAGGTAAAACACGGGCAATTATAAGATCCAGTATGGTTTGTTTGTTCCTGCACTTTTTGTCTCCTACATGATTTAAAAGACAAATACATTTTTGAAAAGTGTTACTCTAACTTTGTCTTGTAACTCCGCATTTTGTTTTCTATACACTTTAAAAGACTAATGCATTTAAAGGTATTAATTGTTTATTGCTTGGGGCACACAATATTTAAAGATGTAATTTTGTGACATCAACAACTAAAAGGAGTAGAAATGAAGCTGTAAAAGATCAGGATTATATATATTATTAAAGTTCAGCTGATATACATTCTAATTAGGGTGCTATTACTTTAGAATGTTAAATGTAATCCCCATGGTAACCATAAGGAAAATAACTACAGAGTACATAAAGAAAGAAATTATAAATAATTTTAAACACTTCACTACAAAAGAATCAATGAAACACAAAAGAAGACATTATTAATGATTTTACAAAAAATAAAACAATAAGACAATACTATGAACAACAATGTACCAACAATTAGCCTATACAAAATGAGAAAAATTACTAGAATACACAAAACCTACTAAGTTAAACCAGAAGAAATAGAAAATATAGATAGACCAGTAACTAATAAGAAGATTGAGTGAGTAATAAATAATCTCTTGACAATAAGCCCTGGTCACATGACTTCACCGATGAGTTCTGCCAAACATTTAAAGGCTTAGTACCAATTCTTCTCAAATTCTTCCAGAAAACTGAAGCAATAGGAAGATAAGTCTAGATAAGCACTGATTATATAAAACAATAATAACAATGTCTAATTAGTAGAATTTAACAAAAAAAAAGATGAAAATACAATACTGGACAATAATATGTAAAATGAGGGAGGTAGGTTAGAGTTAATTTCTAGGATTCTTGTATGTTTGGGATAAGAACAAATATGTGGATTAACTTTACACGTTTTAAGTATGTGTGTTTTAAATTCTAGACTAATCATGAGAAGCACAGAGCATAAATGTCAAACAAGTAGAGAGGGAAACAGAATGAGAAATTTCTGTATCTGTTCTCCATTCAAACTATCAACACATTTTTCACCACAGTTACCCTACAGAGAAAAGGAAGATCAAAGTGTTAGAGACAAGAAAAACAGACGTATGTGTGATATTCATTTCCTGATTTATATTTTGTTCCATTCATAAAAGAATCTAGACCTTCCAAAACAACATGTATATACTGCATCCACTTATTAAAAAGCAATGATAATTTTATTCCTGAAATAATTCGGGTATATATACTGTTTTCCCTGACAGTTTCAGGTACTAAGATAAACAGATAGAAGAAAAAGTCCTCACATTTTGAATGAATGGAAAGACTCCCTTTAAAACTTTTGTACTGAGAACCAGAAACTTTCGCAAGAGTGAATGAAACATTTCCCCCTGATTGTCCACAAATTAAAGTCAAAAACCTTTTGACACTGACTTTTCTTAATTTAAAAAGACTAGCAAATATGCCTGGATTAATCAATATAATAGAAACTTAAAATATCCCAGATTAAAGAGTTAAGTGAGTGTGTGTACATGTGTGTGCATCTATAACATTAAAAAAACACTGAAAAACTAAGACTAGATGATAAGAGTAAAAACAGACAGTTACATAGTGACATCAAACATTCCATCTTTTTCAGATCATGAGTCATTTATTTTGCCAACTATCACAAAATAACATTGAATATGTTCCTTTTAAATCATCTTTTGAGGAAATTATCTAGAGTTTTACAAGCAGAATAAAACATACATGTGTGGATTCATTGAGTTACTGTCCACACGAGAAAATCAAGTTGTAGGCTTTTTTTTTAAAAACCAAAGTACGGCTGAGTTAGAACCTGAAAATAAGTACGCTAAGCTCTTGAACCAGAATTACGTGACACATTTGCCACAGGCCACGGGAGGTAAATCAGTGGCACCAAAAGACACGAGGAAGGAAATTTTGTGAGACTCTTGTGGTGCTCATCATTAGGAGAATGTAGGGAGCAGAGTGAGTGCCTAATAAATATTTCTGAATGAAGAAATAAAATACTTAGAAATAACTTAACCAAGGAGGTGAAAGACTTGTACAAGAAAAACTACAAAATATTGCTGGAAAAAAATTTTAAAAGACAAAAAATAGAAATGCATCCTATATTTATGAATTAGAAGACTTAAATGTTTAAGATATCCACACTATACAGAGTGATAAGCTGATTTAATCCAATGCTATCAAAATTCCAGTGATACTTTGTACAGAAACAGAAAAAAAAACTCATCCTAAAATTCAGATGAAATCTGAAAGCCCTCCGAATAGCCAGAACAAAGAAAAATAAGAACAAAGCTGGAGGACCAACACTTCCTGATTTTAAAACTTACAGCAAAGCTACAATGATCAACACAGTGTAGTACGAGCATAAAGATCAATAAACCAATAAACCAATGCAATATAAGAATCCAGAAAGAAACCCTCATATATAGAGTCAAATGATTTTTGTAAGGGTACCAAGACCATTCAATGAGAAAAGGACAGTCTTTTCAACAAATGGTGCTGGGAAAACTGGATGTCTACCTACAAAATAATTAAGTATGCCTCTTTCCTAAAACTGTATACAAAAATTCATTTTAATAAGTCAAAGACTTACATTTAAGACCTAAAACTATAAAACTCTTAGAAGAAAACATACGACAAAAGCTTAAGGACAATGGATTTGGCAATGATTTCTTAGATATGATTTCAAAGGCACCGGCTACAGAAAAAAAAAAAAATGGAAAAATTGAACTTCACGAGAATGAAAAAAATTGTATCAAAGGACAATATCTTATACAACATAATGACTAATAATAAATTGTTGTGTACTTAAAGAGTGCTGAGAGTATACTTTTTTTTCTTTTTTTTTTGAGTTGGAGTCTCACTCTGTCGCCCAGACTGGAGTGCAG
>NW_007074558.1:77545-106779 GCF_000164805.1 Carlito syrichta | reverse complement strand
TCACCTCAGCCTCCCAAAGGCGCGGGATGACAGGCTGAGCCACCGAGCCCGGCTGAGAGTATACTTTAAACATGCTCATTCCCCCCAAAAAGTTATGTGAGGTGATGGACATATCAATTAGCCTGATTTAATTATCTTACAACGTATGCACATATCAAATTATCATGTACACCATAAATATGTCTACTTTTTAATTTGTCAATTTTCCTTAATAAAACTGGGGCAAGTTTGTTTTGATAAACAAACATTCTTTAAAGACAATATCAACAGAGTAAAGAGGCAGCCCAAGAATGGGAGAAAAATACTTGCAAATCATATATATGATCATAGATGAATATATGGAATGTATATATAGGGAACTCCTAAAAACAACAAGCAAATAATCTGATTTTTAAATGGACGAAGGACATTAATAGATGTTTCTCTAAAGAAGACACACAAATGTCCAACAAGCACATGAAAAATGCTCAGCATTGACCGGGCGCAGTGACTCAAGCCTGTCATCCCAGTACTTCAGGAGGCCAAGATGAGAGGATTGCCTGAACCCAGGGGTTCAAGACCAGCCTGGGCAACTTGATGAGACCTCGTCTCTACAATAAATCAAAAAATTAGCCAGGCATGGTGGCACGCACCTATAGTTACAGCTACTCGGAAGGCTGAGGCACAAGGATCACCTGGGTCCAGCAGGTCGAGGCCGCGGTGGCCGTGAGCGTGCCGCTGCAATCCAGCATGGGCAACAGGGTGAGACTCCAACTCAAAATAATAACAATAATAATAATAAGCTCAGCATCACTAATCATGAGGGAATTGCAAATCAGAACTATCATGAGAGACTGTCTCACACCCATAAGGATGGCTACTATAAGAAAGAGAAGAAAATAACAAGTGTAGACCAGAATGTGGAGAAGTGGAAACTTGTGCACTGTTGCTGGAATGTAAATTGTATAGCCACTGTGGAAAACAGTATAACAAGTTCTCACAAATTAAAAATAGCATTACCATATGATCCAGAAATTCTAATTATTGGTATGTTCCCAAAAGAATTGAAAACAGGGTCCCAAAGAGATATTTGTATGCCCATGTGATAGCAGCAGTATTCATAATAGCTAAAACACGGAATTAACTCAAGTGTCCATGAACGGGATGTGGTACATGCCTGTAGTCCCAGGTAATAGGGATGCTTACTTGAGCACAGGAGTTTAAGGCCAGCCTGGGCAACACAGCAAGACCCTGTTCTATAAAATAAAAATTAAATAAAAAATTAAAATGTTGGTCTGGCACGGTGACTCAGCCTACAATCCCAGCACTTTGGGAGGCTGAGGCGAGTAGATTATCTGAGCCCACGGGTTTGAGAGCATCCTGGGTAACTTGGCGAGACCTCATCTCTACAATAAATCAAAAATCAGCCGGCATGGTAGTGCACACCTGTAGTTCCAGCTTCTTGGAAGGTTGAGGCGGAAGGGTCACCGGCACCCAGCAGGTCAACACTGGGGTGGCCATGAGCATGCCACACTCCAGCCTGGGCAACGGAGTGAGACTCCAACGCAAAAAAAAAAAGAAAAAAGAAAAATTAAAATGTTTAAGGAGGAAATACTAACAGGCAAGGGGGGACCAAAAACAAAAACTAGAATCATTTTTTGAAGGTCAGGTCCCTATTCGTATAGACATCCCCTGCGAGGTAAATGTCCTAAGAATTCTGCTAGCATTGTTGTGAGTGGCTATGTTCGACTTCAGTGAAAAAAAATTTTTTTGAGCTTCTTTCGACCAGTTTGCCCATTTCATGAGTGATTTACGAGTGCACCTGCCTATACCGTGCTGAGTGTTCAGCGGTTTTTGACCAAAAAAAAGGCAAGATCCCCACGCCTCATCCTCCCTATTCATCCAATCTCGCCCCAAGTGACTTTTTTGTTTGTTTTGGAAGAGAAAAGTCCTTAAAGGGAAACATTTTGCCGATATGGAAGAAGTGAATTTTTAAAAAATGGCAGAAGTACTAAAAGGCATTAAAGTAGATGAGTTTTAAAACTTTTGAGCAGTGGGAAAAGCATTTTGATAGGTGTATTATATTCAACAATGAGTATTTGAGGGTGACTGAAGTTTAACTATGTAAGAATAAATATACTACTTTTTATAAATAAATTCTGGGTTTTTTTGGGGGGCCCCCACATATGCTACAAAGTGGATGAACATTAAGGGCATTTTGCTAATTGAAATAAACCTGTCACAAAAGTACAAATACTGTATGCACTTATATGAGATACTTAGAGTAAACAAAACCTAGAGACAGAAAGTAGAATGATGGTTGCCAAGAGCGAGTGAAGGAGGGAATGGGGAATTAGTGTTTCATGAATATAGTATCTATTTTACAAAATAAAAAGACTTATGGAGATGGACGGTGGTGATGGTTGTATAACATTATAAATGTATTTAATACCACTGAAATGTATAGTTCAAAATTGTTACGATGGCAAATTTTATGTCATGATTATTTTACCATTTTGAATTTTAAAAAATGGAAAAAAAATTCCCAGAAAAAAATAACTTGAGAAAAGGACAATAGATTAAATTGTGACTCTCTTGCAAAATGCAGGCTTTGTGTCATAAAACAACACATGTTTTCTGCCGGATACTGTGAACATTGCTACACACCATGTCTAAAAGACAAATACCATCTAGTGGAGTGGTAGACATGTGTATGCTGATTATCACAGTCTAATAATAGAGTTATAATAGAAGTGGACACAAGACACATTGAGAGCTGCATCAGTTAAGATCACACTACTGGCTATAATGGATACATTCCAAAATCTGTGGTTTACCACCACGAAAGTTTATTTCTCAGAGTCACAGTGGTCTTGGGCAGGAGTGCTGGTCAGGCAGCCCTCTTAAGGTGACTCAGGGACCTGGGATTCTCTCTCTGATAGCTCCACGATCTTCAAGGCTTGGCTTCTGAGATCTCCTTGAGAGGTTCTTTAACTCCTTGAAAGTGGAAAACAGCACGGAACATCACAACTGGGAGGGATTTAACCTCCAAGCTTGAGTGTGTACATGGTGTTTCCATTCACATTCTACAGCCATTGCAAACAACAAGTGAGGCTGGGAAATATTTTGTTCTGTGCCAGAAAGAAAAAGAAATGTATTTGGTATTCTACAGCAGAGTCTGCACAAAACTGCCGGGAACAAAGGGAAATTTCACAGGGGAGTTAATTCCTCTACTAACTTTTCAAAGATAAGGTCCATCTTCCAGGTGAACAATGCATATCAAAGAGCATTTTAGGCAGAAGGAACAGTTTGTGAAAAGGCTAGGAAACATGTACAAAGACAAAGGGACTGTCTGAGGTGTTGGGGGAAGAATCAGTTCTTCAGTATAGCAGGAGTATAGGATGCAAGGGGAGTGGGACATGAAACTGGAAAAGTAACAAACAGTAATTTATTTCATCCTCATAGAACTTACCGAATATTATGTTTTATATGCTTTTAGCATCTGAAGTGAGGAAAAACTTGAATAAGAGTAAGACATCTTCAAAGGGCTTCTAGTTCAGTGAGATCGCAAAAAAAGAGAACCTTGTTTAAAAAGGAGTGAAGACTCAAGACGTATTTAAAAGAAGAATCAATAGGCTTATGTGTCTGATGGGATGGGAGGTAGCAGGAAAGATAAGAGGAATAGATTGGAGGTGAAAAAGAGAAGTGTAAAATGACTTTCTGAGTTCTCATTTCAGAGACTGGGTAACTAGGAGAGGGAATACAAGAATAGAAATCTGTTTGAGGATGGGTAGGATCCATTAATGAAATAAATATTAAATTTTCTAAGCTTCAAGAACTTACAGGACACTCACCTCAAGACTCATAAGTCTTGAAACTCACATATATAGGCGTGATTACAATTTTGCTCTGTCAATCTCAATTGGAATTGGGCTCCATGAATTTCTTCTCTCTTCACTCTATTTGCAGCATCTCTTGCTTGAATTTCTATCCAATTGTCAATAAAAAAACATTTTAAAATTCTATAATTAAAGCAGCAACCCTCACCAGGAGCAGTGGTTCAAGCCTGTAATCCCAGCACCTTGGAGGGGCGAGAGGATTGCCTGAGCTCAGGGGCTCGAGACCAGCCTGGGTGAATGGGGAGACCTCATCTCTACAATAAATCAAAAAATTAGCCAGGCATGGTAGCACATGCCTGTAGTTCCAGCTACTTCAAAGGCTGAGGTAGAAGGATTGCCTGAGCCCAGCAGGTCGAGGCTGCGGTGGCCGTGAGCGTGCCATTGCACTCCAGCCTGGGTGACAGAGTGAGACTCCAACTCAAAACAAAAAAAAACCACAAAAAACAGAGCTAGCACTCTGTTAGACAGAAAGACTTAAAAAAATAAGAAATGGAAAAAGACTTCTCCTTGTCTGTCCATTGTAGATTTCTGTCCTATCACAGGGATAAAACTTCTTTCATTACTGTATGTCATCTGTGACCTTCTAATTGAGAAAATGAATAGATTATTTTATTAAGCCTATTAGATTTCTTTGGGATTGTGGCACTTACCATTCCCCTCTAATTAACACTATCTCCTCCTTTGACATAGGTGAAAATGCTCTCTCCTGGCGTTCTTTTTTGTTTTTGTTTTTGGTGGGGTTTTTTTGAGTTGGAGTCTCCTCCACCTGTCGGGCTCCGGCGATCCTTCCGCCTCAGCCTTCCAAGTAGCTGGAATTACAGGCGCGCGCCACCACGCCCGGCTGATTTTTTGATTTATTGTAGAGATGAGGTCTCGCTGCCCAGGCGGGTCTCGAACCCGCGGGCTCAGGTCATCCACTCCCCTCAGCCTCCCAAAGGCACGGGATGACAGGCTGAGCCACCGAACCTGGCTCCTGGCGTTCTTACTAACGGATCCCTCCCCATTTTCTTTGACTACCGCCTCTCCCCACTTTCATAAGTGGCTCCTTTCCCTTCTGTTTCCAAATACCAACCTCACCTATATCTCTGGCCTCAAGTATGAATTTCATCAAGGGCTCGACTGTTCTTTTTTTTTTTGGGAAAGCGGGATTTATTGAGAGGACAGAAAAGCTCCCACAGTGGGAGGGGACCCCAAGGGGTTGCCCTCGATTGTTCTTGATTGGACTCAGATTCCTCCAGAGGGGAAGCACATGGCCCAAATGAATGGGGCCATCATACCAATAAGCACACACTCACTCGTACAGACCTGAGTGAAGACTTGGAAACATGGCCAAAAGGAGCCGCTCCTCCACAGTTCCCTTGGATATTTACCACGTGAAAACAAGCGCTGTGCCTGGATCACCCGGCTTATTTTTTTTAGGCCCAAATAGTTTTTATTTTCATGTGATGTGAAGTCAAAACAGCCCTTTAGTGTCAAAATCTGCTTAGGAGAGAAATATAATATGCAATTCATTCTTCCAGTTGGCGAGTTTGCAATCTCTGATAACAAACAAATGACTCTTCAATCAATGGCTATTCTCCTGTCCTCTGTTCTCAGCTACCGAATCAGAATTCCAGCTTTAAACTGAACATATACATTTCTTTATGGCACAGACACCACAAATTCAACATACTCTACGTTGAGATATGTGGAATCCAGTAAGTCCAGTTTCAGGTCTCTTTCTGGAATCTGCTTGAGGACATATCTGAGATCTTTTATTTTCATCAGCTTCTTTTGCGTGTCAATAATAAGGTCTAAAGGTAAACGTTAAGCTAAATTCAAATCTCTAAATGACTAGATGCAATGAGATCATTTCAGTGAACAATCTATACATGAAAACTATAACAGCAATGTAGTAAGAACGTAGTAGGCAGTAGCCACTATTGCAATTTCAATCCACCCAACTGCGAACTCTAAGCCACTATTTCTGTGACTGTATTAAGCATTGTATTCAGGATACTGCCTAAATTGATTAAAGAATCCTCGCAACGAGCGCAAGAGAAAAGTAATCATTATCCCCGATTTATAGGTGAGGAAATGGAGACTACGATAACTCTCCAAGGTAGTGTTAGTAGGAAGTGGGTGGGTTTAGGAATCAAATTCAGATCTGACTGACTTGTGACCATGATGCTATGCTGCCATTCCAACTTATACTCACTTGTCGTTGTTGAAATTGAGGTTCAAAGTGTTTCGAAAACTTTAGTAAGAAATCTATCATAAGTAAATTTCATTCCAGAAGAGTCCTGGGAGATTATGACCTTTTAGACCAAGGCAATCAGTGGAAACACCTGCAGCTATTCATTTATGGTCCATTCAGTATCACTGTTTTCTTCTTCAACACTCGGAAGCTCTCCTTTTCTAGTGAGGACAACCTGTCTCATTCCAGAGCCTGCAGTCGGGTGGGTAATCAAAAGGCCATGCCTATCCCATCATGGGATGAGAATGTAACTCCCACCGCAAGAGTGGGGAATGTATGATCATCTGCAGAGAGTAGAACGGTAGTTACCAGTGTCTGGGGTGGGTGGGGAGAGAATAGGAGACGTGAGTCAAGGGATACAAATTTCACGTAGATAGGAGGAATACGTTTATGATATCTATTGCACAGAATGGTGACTATAATTAATAATCAAATACTGTGTATTTCAAAATTGAGAAGAGGGCCGGGCTCGGTGGCTCAGCCTGTAATCCCAGCACTTTGGGAGGCCGAGGTGAGTGGATTGCCTGAGCCTGCGGGTTCGAGACCCACCTGGGCAACTTGATGAGACCTCATCTCTACAACAAATCAAAAAACTAGCCAGGCGTGGTAGCGTGCGCCTGTAGTTCCAGCTACTTGGAAGGCTGAGGCGGAAGGATCGCCGGAGCCTGGCAGGTCGAGGCTGCGGTGGCCGGAAGCGGCCACTGCACTCCAGTCTGGGCGACAGAGTGAGACGCCAACTCAAAAAAAAAAAAAAAAAAAAAAATTGAGAAGAGTTAATCTTCAATGTCATATCACACATGAACAAATGATAAATATATGAGGTGAAGAATATATTAATATGCTTAATCATCCCAGAATGTGTCCATATATCAAAATATAACATAACAAAATATACATAACCTTAATATGTACTTATTATTTGACAATACAATATTAAATAAAAAATAAATATATATGAATAAAATAAAATATTAAATAAAAATCAAAAATGGGATAAAGGAAGCTCATGCCCTCTGAGATTCCCACTTATAAGAATGATAAGTCTGATGCTTACCTACAAGACACAGAGGTTCTCTGTACAGTCTGTGAAGAAAATCTGTCAAGGGTCAAAAATAACACAGAGGAAAACAGACATGAGAGATGGAGAGAAGGAAAGCGATTTCTGATGATATTATTTGCCCTCACATATCTAACCTTGCCTAAATGTAGGAATCCCCGGTAAATTTTACTTGAAGACACACCTTTTTGTTTTTTTTAAACTAGTTCAGGTTGGGATCATGTCTCTTCAGACTGAGAGAGGCCTAACAAATACACCTTGGAAAAAACAGGTATTCTCTGAAAGTTCTGCAAGAAGACTGGCTTGTTCTATGGCGTACATTTGAATCAACCACAGTTTATGAAACATGGTTAATAGCCAGTGTCCCCACTGACACCATTCTGACACATGTTGCTTACAGTTGTTGCAGAACGTCCCTCTCGCTACATGAAACATTTCAGGTTGGGGGAGGGACTAAGGGGAAATGGGGCGGGGGAATGGGAGAGGAAGGGGGAGCAATGGATAATCCCTGCTGATAACTTGATAACAACTTAAATTCCTCAACCAGCTTGTCTAGATTCTACCACCATACCCATTTTAATAGGTAAGAAAAAAAGGGCATGCCCAAACAATTCACAAAAGAGAAAATTGTCCAATCTCACTGTAATATAAACAAAAAATAAGGCATGTTGCCATTTTTTAGCTATGAAACTCACAAAACTGTGTAGCGATCCCAGTGCTGATCACATAGTGTTGTCCAGCTCTCTTTCTTCTTGGTACATGGTAGGTTTGCACTTCTGGGAAACTTGTAATAGGGTGAAACCATGGGACGTTTTATGATTAGTGGGGTTGTGAAATAAGTGATTTTTTTTTCTTACTTCTAGACCAGAACATTGAATATCTGGTGCAAAGCTCTCCAAAGCTTTCTTGGGTGGGATTACAGAGAAAGGATGATCCAGAATAGAGTGTCTGTCCAACCTGAAAAGATGTGTAGTTTAAGCAAAATATGAACCTAAGCTGATTTAAGTCACTGAAGTTTGGGAGCTGCTTGACATAGTCTGTCCTGACCAAAATAAAATGTAAAAAGTGATAACAATCTATTATAATCACACACTGTGTACACTTAGAGTCCTGATAAATTGGGAGAAACTTTTTGGAGTATACGTTGACAGAATGTCCTAATGGATTATTTATTTTTCTCTGGCAATATGTCCTCAAATAGAAAGGAAAAAGAAAGAAGTGCTATCATTGACAACAAAAGTTTTATTTTCCAGGAAGGGCAGAGACAGATTTGTTTGAATAAAGTTCCGGCGTATTAGAAGTTAAGGGCATAGACACTGAAATCAGGCCCTCGATGATGAATCCAGTCTCCACCTCTTTTACACTTCAGTGTTCCCATTTTAAAAACAAGGTTCACAATATTATCATAATTAATTGGACAGAATAAACAGTGAAGATTAGTCATTAATATGGTCAAAATTATGTAAGACCTTATATTCTGTTCACTACTTTGCCCAAGTATATAAACCTTGCCCTAATTCATATATTCATTACTGATATTTCATTTATTTAGATCAGTACATTGTTGCAATGTTTAAAAATTCTATTCAATCTTTTATGGAATAAAACAGAATATTGCTGAGGGTATTGTCCAAAAAAGATCCCTTTCCTCCACGTTCAAATTTGGGATCAGGCAGGTGCAGTGGCTTGCACCTATATCCCAGCACTTTGGGAGGCCGAGGTAAGAGGATCCCCTGAGCCCACGGGTTCAAGACCAGCCTGGTCAACTTGGTGAGACCTCATCTCTACAATAAATTTTTTTAAAAATCAGGCATGGTGGTGCATGCCTGAAGTTCCAGCTACTTGAAAGACTGAGGTGAAAGAATTGTCTGAGCCCAGCAGGTCGAGGCTGCCGTGGTCATGAGCATGCCACTGCACTCCAGCCTGGGCAACAGAGTGAGACTTCAAAAAAAAAACTGGGGATCAAATAACCTAAAAATATCACCCTTATTACTAACAAAAGTGACCAGGGCGATGATTGAGATATTGGGCGGTAAACTTGTAAGACTTCTTCCCTGAAATGGACAAATTTACCAGCTCTCCCTCTGGTCATAGGCACAGCCCAAAAGCCACCCACCCACCACACTGGAGCAGGTCTTTATCAAATGGCAAAG
The DNA here is from genome assembly GCF_000164805.1 of Carlito syrichta. Taxonomy (NCBI): domain Eukaryota; kingdom Metazoa; phylum Chordata; class Mammalia; order Primates; family Tarsiidae; genus Carlito; species Carlito syrichta. The sequence continues at coordinate 97,455 of NW_007074558.1, read as the reverse complement.
AGTAGATAACAGTGTACCTCTTCTCCTGGCATACAGATTCAAGAAAAAGAGGAGAATGAGCTGCCTTGATTATATTTAACTTCTCCCAAACTTATCAGTTAGGTAAGTCCCTCCTTCTCTCAAGAACAGATGGACATGAGAGTGGACAGAGATTAGGGGTCTGACCAATGATGTTAGGTATTCAGGACAGTCTCAGATTTTCTTAAAGCTTCAGTCACTTCCACTCCTTCATCAAAGATCGAATCCAAATCTGGATGGGATCCTCTCAGTCACAAGTCAAAGGAAGAGAGATTTTTGAATTTATCAATCTGAGCCTCAGAGCATTTCATTAGATTAACAAATGGTATGCAACATGATGGAAAGTGCATTAGATAAAAAGTGGGATTGACAATTATGAGAGCTTTGGACGGCGTTGTGTGTTTTATTTGATTCTGTTAGAGGCACTCACAAGACTCAGCCTTTAGATTTCAAAAATAATAGAAGAAACTCTGTGATTTGCTAGAGTAGTTTAAATTAAACTTTTTTTCAGAGGCAAATATAGTAAATTGTCTTGATTTATCAGGAAGTGTGTTCATTATATTGGTATCTATATTTTGGAAAATTTGAAACATTTTATAATAAAAACAGTAAGCTACTTGTTATAAATTCCAAACTTGGGCCCAAATACCAAGAGGTTAGGTTTTACGGATCTAATGATACCCTTTTCGCCTTCCCAGTTTAGAAACAATTGAGAAATTGACAAGGAAGTCAGATGTCACCTTTATCACTTGTGAAACAGCTTGGAGAATGTTGCCTTACATCTTTGCTCAAGGGTCCCTGCCAAAACTGACCCCCCCAAATTGACTTACTTATCCAGGTTCTGGCAGAAGCACAACCCTCCCACACGACAGAGAAGGATCTCAGTGAACCCACTCTGCAAGCTAGCAGATCTGAAAATACCGGCACAGCTTGCTCAAGTGAGTTTCAAAGGGCAGGAGGGAGCTTTCTGGGGGCACTTGGAACATTCTATATCTTGATCTGAAGTGCTTTCATTAGTTTATAGATATGGATAAATCTATCAAGCGATACACTTTCGATTTATGTATTTCACCATAGGTGTCAGTCTGTTTCAGCAACAGAAATGTATTTTCTCACCCTTCTGGAAGTTGGATGTCCAAGATCAAAGTGTCAACAGGTTTAGTTTCTTCTGAGGTCTCTGGCCACCTTCTCGCTGTGTCCTCGCATGGCCTTTTTTCTGTTCAAGCACATCCTCAGTGTCTCCTCTTCTTTTAAGGACATCGGCCATATTGGGCTAGGACTTGACCCTACAGGCCTTATTTAACCTTAATTAAAGGCCCTGTCTCCAAAAACAGTCACGTTAGGGGTTAAGACTTCAACATATGAATTTCAGAGGGACAGAGTGTAGTCCACAACATCATTTATACAGTATACTGTACTTCAATAAGAAAGTTAAAAAATAAAAACAAATGTCTATACCGTGGGAACATAAGAATTTGAATTTGCCACATGAGGACCTGGAGACATCTCATTCTTTCCTGAGAAAAACCTTTGATCAGGAGAAGAGTGTAAAAGAATTGGAAGCCTGTAGAAAAGAAAGAAGATAGGAGAGGAACAAAGGAGGGCTGGTGGAGAGGGGAGATTTGGAATTATGAGTAGGTTTTCCTTTTTTACAAATAGAGGTTAGTAGCTGGTCACGGTGGCTCACGCCTATAATCCCAGCACTTTGGGAGGCCGAGGTGAGAGGATTGCCTGAGCCCATGGGGTTGAGACCAGCCTAGGCAACTTGGCAAGACCTCATCTCTACAACTTAAAAAAAAAATAGCCAGGCGTGGTGGCGCATGCCTGTAGTTTCAGCTACTTGGAAGGCTGAGGCGGAAAGATCGCCTGAGCCCAGCCGGTCAAGGCTGCGGTGGCTGTGAGCATGCCACTGCACTCCCGCCTGGGTGACGGAGTGAGACTCCAGCTCAAAAAAACAAAAACAAAAACAAATAGAGGTTAGTTTGGGAGAAGCTGCACTCCCTTGTCCTGGGGCCAGCTGGTGTGCCCAGGTGCAGACATCACTTTCAGTGATAGAGAGGGAGAGAGAGAGAGAGAGAGAGGCAAAGAAAGACGGAGAGAAGAGAGACAGTGAATAAATATGACTGCATAAGAGGCAAGCATATGGCTTAATGTTTAAGTCAATAACTCTGGATGCTGACTGCATGGGTTTATTTCCCAGCTGAGTCGCTTACGAGCTATGCAATCATGGGGAAATCACTTAATCTTTCCATGCTCAGTTTCTTAATCTGTCAAATAAAGTAAAAAAGTACTACCTATGTCACATGACCATTTATAGAATCAAATGAGCTACTATATGGGCAGCTTGGCACATGTGCTATGTACATGTCTACTATTATTATCACCGACGTTTAAGGCTTCCATTAGGATTCCGAGTAGAAATAAGAAATGAGAACCTGCGTCTGCAAAAACCCAGCGAATGTGTGCAGTTGAGGAAATAGCCCGTTCCCTTTTTCACTTGCTTGCTTCTCCAGCTGAGCTTAGATGTGTGTGGTGACAGCCAACTCTGACCACAGCAACCCTAGACAGATTGCTCAGTTTCGCTGTGCTGGGGTGACTGGGATATACACTGTAGTCCTCATGTGATTTTATTTAAGCCGATATCTCCCCACATAGACCTAATTTCCCATCTAGAAAGTGCTGATATCCTGCCTTTCCATGATAAGACTAAGTGAGAAGTCTGTGGTCCTCAAATGTAATTTTTCTACATGGGTTATCTTGCTTGCTTTTTTCATCGAGGCAGCCAAAAAAATAAATCCAGCAAAGACCGTTTTATTCCCCTCCACTTCACTGTGATGCAGACTGATAGACCACACTAACCCCTAAGGAGGATCGTTTCTGAAATGTGAGAGTGCAGGTGTTTTGCTTATTTTCTACATGGGCATCTTCTTCCTTGCCAGCGCCTGTCTCCGGAGATGAAAACACCATGCAGTCACCGGGAGCTGAAAAACCACAGGTAATGTTGACTGTGTGCATTTATTAAAAGGTGTTAACAACTAATTGCATAGCATCACCCACTTAAACACGTTGCAAAGGGCATTATTACCACGAGTCTGGGGAACATTTCCCTGGCGTGCATTTTGAATGACTTTTTAAAAGAATATGGTCCCGGAGGAGATGCCGAATCGGTGGCTTCATCCAGTGCACTGGGGAGACAGGAAGTGGTTCTGCTGTTACGGGGGTGGCAGGGAGTCAGCGATGGAGACAAATGTTTCCATGGTGACCTTCCCTATTCATTCGATGTGAGGCCTCCTATCCCCACGAGGATTAATGACATGGCATTAACACTAATAATCATAATGAAGAGAGCTGTCTGAGAGTAGGGCAATCCATCCCTGACATAGGTAAGGAAATAGGATGGAGGGATTTAACCAATGTGTAGAGGGAGCAAATAGAGAACTACAGGAAGAGGAAATTCAATTCTTTTTTCTTTTACAGTAGAGTTTTCCTGCCAGAATAGACCGCGTTGCTGAAGACGTCTGTAGTCTCCCCTGGGAATTCTCTTAGGATTACAAAGAGTGGGGGTGAAAATAAATAACCCAAAGAAGCGATTCTCTGAGCATCAAAAGAACAGGATTAGAGAATAGGGAAGGGGTATAGGTTTAAACTCTACTCAGTTGTCTTAGTTTATTTGTTTGTTTATCTAAATACCTTAAAATATTCCTTAGGAAATCCTTTCAGGGAAAAGCTTTTTTTACTGAGAGACTTACCTTTTGCTGTAGCTTCATGACACTATTTTTGTCTCTCCAGAGGGGGAAAATCACCACTCTTTTCACATTGTGCTAATAGCAACATTTTATTTTAGTGTACAGAGACATGGGACATTGTGCAAACTGATAAAGTGAAACATTAGAAGCCTACAATTCCACCTCAGATGTCAGCATGAGTAAAATTGTAGACACAAAGAGAAGTTATTACACTTTCCCAGAGCAGTATGTGGATACTCACCGGCTCCCAGAAGATTGTGCCTTGTGATTTAGTTAGTTGTTTGCTTGGTTATCTTCTTTATTAAGTTTCAAGATTCCATAGAGTAGAAACTTCATCTTATCCACCTTTGGCATTGCCAGATCCACCCCAAACACACACACACACACACACACAGGCACACAGGCACACATACACCATACACTGACCTAATATCCTACTTCACACCCCACATTCCACATTACTTCATATCGGTGAAATGAGTGGATTCCATTAGCAATGTAAGACTTCAAATGAGGCAATTAAGCCCTTGTAATATGAAGTTTAGAACTATATGACAGAGTCAAACGACAATGGTTTTTAAAACTATGTAATGCTGTTTTGCTTTTTTAAATGTTCAGACAAGTGGATTTGACACAAATACAATAAAGCCTGAGAGGAAGTAAATGAAAAAAAAATGCATGACAAAAATAAACAAACACTCAAGGCAGCCGGACTATTCAGGTTGATTAAATGATATCTGCAGAATGCTAATGACTAGACCTACTGTGGCATGTATTAATCCATCAAATATTTATTGAGCACCTATTTTAATAACTGTTTGCTCTGTGCCAAGCACTGTCCTAAGTGCTTATGCATATTAACTTATTTAATCTCTTGTAAGAGGTAAACACTATTATTAAAATACCTATTTCTCAGGAAAGTAAACTGAAGTAGAGGTAATTAAAGTAACTTGCCTAAATTCACATAAACAGTAGGGAGTGGAGTGTTAAGCTGAACCAGGCAGTCTGGCTCCAGACCACAAGCTCTTAACCACTATATGACAATGGTACTCCCTGGGCAAGAAACTGGGGAATAGAACAATAATCCAGGGTACATACACCCTCTTTGTTTTCACAGAGCTTAACGTTTTAAGGAGGAGACATGCTGAAAACAACCAATTGCAATGACAAGGGGTACGTGTTGCAAGAGTCAAGGAAGAACTCTAGTGACAAGTTAGAACAAGCCATCCTAACCAAAGGGGATAGTCATAATGAGGAAAAGGTGTAGACAGGAAAAGGGTGAGCACCACTTTCCCACTGACCTTGTTTTCTATTGGTCTTTGATGAGGAGGTATAAATGGCTCAGCTAGAGATGCTGAGTCATATTCAGGAGGGAATATTTCAAGGTGATTCCTAAGGTCAGCTGATGAGCTTTGAGAGACATACTTCTGGGAGATCTGTCCCAGGGCAGAAAGTTAGCATCTGACTAGACAGACACTATCACCAGGTGGAAACTGTCCATACACTATTGAGAAGAACAGTGTTTCCACAAAGTCAGAAGTGCAGACTTTACAACCTCTGCTTGGGTTAGAGTGAGTGCCGTGAACAGGTGAATCTTTGTGGAGCCAGGCACCTGCTAAGAAAGTCCCTCTAAAAGTCAGTTTAATTCCTGGCAATTCATTAAACACTTTTATTCATCACTATAAGAGTTAGTACAAGCCGGGCTCGGTGGCTCAGCCTGTAATCCCGCGCCTTTGGGAGGCTGAAGTGAGCGGATTGCCTGAGCCCACGGGTTCGAGACCCGCCTGGGCAGCGAGACCGCATCTCTACAATAAATCAAAAAATCAGCCGGGTGTGGTAGCACATGCCTGTAATTCAGCTACTGGAAAGGCTGAGGCGGAAGTATCGCCGGAGCCCAGCAGGTTGAAGCTGCGGTGGCCAGGAGCGGCCACTGCACTCGAGTCTGGGCGACAGAGTGAGACTCCAACTCAAAAAAAAAAAAAAAAAAAAAAAAAAAGAGTTAGTACATATTGGGTACTTCATGTGTACCAAACTCTACAGTAAGACTGGGGGGGGAAGTGTTATTATTATTACTGTTGTTGTTATTCTGATCAAAGTTATGGCATGGCAGAGCTGGGATAGGAACCTAGAGCCAATTCTCATAGTAACTATGGTCTGTCTCCAAAACTCTTGCAGGTGTTTGCAACCAAGGTAAGCAAATACCCATCTGCAAGTAGGAATTAGTGATTCGTTGGATCTGAGTGGAGAGCTTGACCCAGGTTCATTGCACAATTCCCAGAATTAATTTGTCACATAATGCCACTGATGCCCCTGTATAAAGGGTGTTTGTCAAATCTATGGGACACATGGAGGAGAAATGCCAAATTTTTTTCCCACCCCAAAGTTTGTATGAATTTCAAGTATTGATTGAGTCACTTCTTTCACTCAACACAAACTATGGTGGGATATCTAGGAGCAGGGCAAAGTGGAAGTCAAGAGAAGAGCTAAAGTTGGGGAGAAACACGTTTCTGAATGTCTGAGAAATGGGTAAACGGAAGCATCAAGAGGATGGACATGAATATTGCAATCAGGAGTTGTAGGGGCCCCAGCAAAGAGCTTCTGGATGATCCACAGAAGTGCGAGGGCAAGCAAAATCTGTGATCCAAGAGGCAGCCAGGACATCAGAAATGTCAGGAGAATCAGAGAAATAGAGAAAGTAGAGAGGAGACAAGGCAAGGCTCATCTGACCTGCAGCCAGGACTGGACTCTGCTCTCCTGTTCCTGTTCCTTGTGTTCTCTCTTCCGTTGCTGAGAATGAGTGGACCTGGGCAGGGTACCACATATGCTAAGCCTGGAAGGCAGGGACCAGGGGTGAATCAGCGCATGGGGGCAGAGATGCTACAGCTGAGTTCAGCGAAATGCTTAGCGGGGGTGTACAAGTCTGCTTGTCGTGTTTTTTTGCAAGTAGACATCCAGAGGCCAAAGTATTTTAGATGAAAATCGCGTTGATTTCTAGGAAATAAGTGACTGAAAAATCATTATTAAAATATCCTGGGCCGGACGTGGTGGCTCATGCCTATATTTTCAGCAATTTGGGAGGCTGGGGTGAGAGGATTGCCTGAGCCCATGGGTTTAAGACCAGCCTGGGCAATTTGGCGAGACCTCATCTCTACAATAAATCCAAAAATTAGCCAGGCATGGTGGCACCTGCCTGTTCTAGCTGCTTGGAAGGCTGAGGCAGAAGGGTCACCTGAGCTCAGCAGATCGAGGCTGTGATGCCGTGGGTGTGCCACTGCACTCCAGCCTGGGTGACAGAGTGAGACTCCAATTAAAAAACAAAAAAGAGTTTAGGACAAAAAGAGCCTCACTTGTGAGCCAGAAACTTTAAAGGTCTCTAGGACTTTCCTTCTGTAACTGTGCAACTGCCATGTAACTTGCTTTCCACATCCTCTCCTGGCCATCACTAGTTTTGTGCTCCTCAGACAGACCAAATTGTAGTATATTCGGGCATTGTGTGAAGTAAAATCGGTCCAGACATCTATGTTTAAAGACTATGCATGCCCCAAATTGTACCTTTATAGTTAATTACAAATACATGTGGCTTATCTATCAGTCTATCTCGCATCATAGCTAGCATTGCTAATTAGTGGAAAAGGGATTCCGACATCCTTTATAAATCATGGCAATGCCTAAAAAATTATATTTTCAATTCCAGGCACAATTATATTTAACTATACTATTCTTTTTTTAGATGTAGGCTCACATAATGTTGTTTTACTCAAATAATGTACTTGCTACTTTGAAAGCCTATACCTGGCCAGGTGCGGTGGCTCAGCCTGTAATCCCAACACTTTGGGAGGCCAAAGTATGAGGATTGCCTAAGTCCAGGGGTTCGGAGACCAGCCTGGGAAACTTGTTGAGACCTCGTCTCTACAATAAATCACAAAAACTAGCCAGGCGTGGTGGCATCTTTCTGTCATTCCAGCTACTTGGAAAGCTGAGGCAGAAGGATCGCCTAATCCCAGCAGGTAGAGACTGAGGTGGCCATGAGCATGCCACTGCACTCCAGCCTAGGCGACAAGAATGAGATTCCAACTCAGGGGAAAAAAAAAAAGAAGAAAGTCTATACCTGAATGGGTTTCTAGGAGTGCTCTCTAAAACAAGCCAGTGCACTAATAATAGGGACAGAAATGTAATTCCCTTATTTTAATAAAAGAAGTGTTTGTATTACTGTAGTAACTTAGGTGGTACTTTTGGGAATTATAACCAAAAATTTCCTTCCCTGTGTGCAAACCCCTTACTAAAGGTTACTGCCCTTGGTTTGGGGGCTTCTGGCTAGCTTACGAAGGATTTGATGTATTGTCTTTGGTCCTCTGGCTTCTGTCACTGTCTTCTCTTTTCCATCCTTTTCAAGGTATCAGCTTGGTTCTGGAATCTCTTTTTGGTTGCTTTTTCCCCTTTGTACAAAATGTTGTCTTGTTTTTTTTTTTCAGCATTTCAAAAGGCCTCCCCAGCGACTTGGCAACGAAGAAAGCTGCAGGTCGTAGCTCAGTGGAAAGCTTAGAATGACAGTGAAATCCCTAAACAGGGACTACTCTTTCTGAATAGGGAAACCTAAAAATAAAAGCTGTCTGCAGCTGGGACTGTGTGCCAAGACAACTATCACTGAAATGCAGAGGAAATCGAAAGCATTAATAAAAAACTACCTTGCTAGAAAGGACTCAGGTGTTAAATTGCTACCAAGGTAGAAACCTGGGAAAAACCAATCTCATTGTGGTTGGTTTATCACCCACAGATAATCTGATGTGCTGGAAGTTTGATTCATCCAAGAAATGTCATCTCCAAGAATGCAAGGATACACCTAGGGGCCCTAAGTCAGCCTGACTCCCTGAAAACACGTGAAGGGCTCCAGGGTCCCAAGGCACGTCTCTTTGAGTTTCTTCTTTCTACACTTGATTATGTATTGGCTGTCTTTTCCACCGGTGTGGCTTTTGAATATTCACTCCCAATTCTGAGATTTCCCCCCTCCAACTCCCGTTCTTTCTTGGATAGACCACAACGTCACAGCATCCCTGCTTTTGGCTCTTTTAATCCACCTGCGACTTCAGTGCACGTTGACCTCCCATTCTTCCACCCTTTCTTCTTAATCCTGCCTGTCCTTCTTGAAGTTTCTCTCCGTTTTCTTTTCAGTTGACAGCACTACTTGTCTGTTCCCATTGGAAAACTCCCAAATCTAAGTTTAGTATCTACACCCAAGCTGCCGAGAACATTTGAAGGGAAAAAAAAGAAAAAGAAAAACCACCATATAAATGTGTGGCCAGCGTTGCTAACAATTCCTCTTCACTTCCTCAATGGGCCCATCCCTGCTACTTGGTGATTCTTCTGCACTTTCAGCTCCTTCCACGATGAGGCATGAATCTATTTCAACTCTTGTCCAAGCTTTGCAATCTTCTTTATCATATCTATGTCCTATTTGATTCTTACCACATGCCTTTTTATAAAGAAAAGTGATGCTACAAACCATATCTATCTACATGGGACATCACCTCCTTTGTTTGTTTGTTTTTTGAGTCGGAGCCTCTGTTGCCCAGGCCAGAGTGAGTGGCACTCTCACAACCACTGCAGCCTCAACCTGCTGGTCTCAGGCAATCCTTCTGCCTCAGTCTTCCATGTAGCTGGAACTATAGGAGTGCGCTACCACACCTGGCTTATTTTTTTTATTTATTGTAGAGATAAGGTCTCACCAAGTTGCCCAGGCTGGTCTCGAACCCCTGAGCTCAGGCAATCCTCTCGCCGCGGCCTCCCAAAGAGCTTGAATTACAGGCTTGAGCCACCGCGCCTGACCTGGGACATCGCCTCCTTTCTACCAACCTCAGTGAAAGAGTACTCTTTTGAGTGTTTTAATTTGGTCACCCACTCTCTGGCTTTCCCTCAGATTGCGGTATCATGTAGGTTTCTCTTAAATTAGTGGGGGGGAATAAATATCTCAAGCTTGGATTCCTTTCTATCTTCCCTGCTATCTCTTTCCTTTTATTGTTCAAATAATAGACTTCACTTACCGCCTTCACTTCCCCATATCTCACTCATTTTAAATATATTTTCTAAATCATCATTAAAATAATGCATGTGCCTATTCTGAGAGACCTACACTGGAGAATTAATATTCTTTCCAGTAAATTATTACATACTTTCCAGACATATCTCTGCCCACATCCCAATTCTACTACCACTGGGGCCCTCTTTAGCACCCCTGAACATTGTCTTTTTTTTTTTTTTTTTTTTTTTTTTGAGTTGGAGTCTCACTCTGTCGCCCAGACTGGAGTGCAGTGGCCACTTCTGGCCACTGCAGCCTTGCCTACTGGGCTCCGGCGATCCTTCCGCCTCAGCCTTCCGAGTAGCTGGAATTACAGGCACGCACTACCACGCCCGGCTGATATTTTTATTTATTGTAGAGATGAGGTCTCGCTGCCCAGGCGGGTCTCGAACCCGCGGGCTCAGGCAATCCACTCACCTCAACCTCCCAAAGGCGCGGGATTACAGCCACCGAGCCCGGCTAACACTGTCTTTTTGCTTTTTGAGTTGAAGTCTCACTCTGTTGCCCAGGCTGGAGGGCAGTGGCATGCTCACAGCCACCCGCAGCCTCGACCTGCTGGGCTCAGGCTATCTTTTGACCTCAGCCTTCCAAGTAGCTGGAACTATAGGCATGCGTCACCAGGCCTGGCTAATTTATTGTTGTTGTTGTTGTTGTTTTGTTTTGTTTTGTTTTTTGATTTATTGTAGAGATGAGGTGTCGCCAAGTTGCCCAGACTGGTCTCGAACCCGTGGGCTCAGGCAATCCTCTACCTCGGCTTCCCAAAGTGCTGGGATTATAGGCGTGAGCCACCGCTCCCAGCCAAACACCGTCGTTTAATGTTTCTCTTCACCAATGTATGCATTTTTTTAGTCCCTCATTTTAATAAAATGGATTCTTTAGAATCTGAGAGAAGGGATAAGGTTTCTGGGTTCTCACGTATCTGAAAATGTTGCTATTTTGCCCTCGTGCTTGAGTAATAGATTATCTGGATATGGGTTCTGTGGTGAACAGCAGCTTTCTTCAAATTTTGAAGACACAACCCCACTCTCTTTTATTCACATCTACTATTACTATTGAGAAGTTCAATGACATTCCAGTTAGTGTTATAAATATGGTCAATTGTAAAGCTTTTTTTTAACATACAGAAAAGTTGTACAAATCACAGAAAGATTTTTTCCTCAACCATCTGTTATCAACCTAAAGCCTCAACACCCTAACTACTTAAAGTATATTTCCTACAAACAAAGACATTGTCATTTTGCACGTAATAAAATGCAACCATCAAAATCAGAAAATTAACACTGATGCAATTCTGTCTTTTCATGCTTTTAATTCTTTAGGCTACCTCTTTGAATCCTACTCAAGTTTGACCAATTGTCCCAATAATGTTTACTTTTAAAGGATCCGGATTGGAAAAGGAATCACACTTGCCGATCTCTTTAGTCTCCTTCTATCCTTAAGTTTTTCCTTGACTTTTGCAACCTTGACGTTTTTGTGGAAGACAGGTCATCATTTTGTGGGGTTTCCCTCAGTTTGGGTTGTCTGACGTTTTCTCGTGATTAGTTCCATGAGACACCTTTTTGGCAGGACTACCACAGAAGTGGTGCTTCTCGGTGTACCACAAGAGTTTTCTAATGTATGGTACATATTTTTTCATTCTTTTACTTTTAAACCTTTCTGTGTCATTACTTTTAAAGTGTATCTCGTGTAGACAACACATAGAGCTGGGTGCTTCTTTTTTTATCCAGTCTGACAGTCTTTGCCTCTTGACTGGAATATTTAAATCAATTAAATTAATGTAATTTTTATATGGCTGCATTCATGTCTATAATCTTGCCATTGTTTATATTTTTCTTTGTTCTTTGTTCATTTTCTTTGTTCTTTGTTCACTTGTTCTTTGTTCATTTCTTTCTCTTTTGCTTCTTTTAAATTATATGAGTATTTTTTAATATTCCATTTCATCTCCACTGTTGGTTTATTAGCTATATCTGTTTTATATTTTAGTGATTTCTTAGTGGTTTACAGCATGTATCTTTACCTGTTCACATTATGCTTAAGTTACCAAATTACTTAAATATTTATTCAACATTAAAGTAATATTATACCTCTTTATGAATAATATAAGGACACTGTGACTGCAAACATATACCTCCTCCCACCTTGTTACTATATATTTTACTTTATATGCAGGGGTGCCAAAACAAACACACATTTTAAGTATGACAATCTCTCAAAAGATGGCATTAACCAAATGAATGCTAACATCACCATGTGACAGGCAGGACAGTCAAAGACAATGGTGGAGGTATGAGCACACATCATACTACACATTGCTACCATAATTCAATTCAACTTCAAAAAATAATACATAGATAACATCTCTTAAAATGTATATACAGTTTTGGGCAATCCCTGTATATTCCAAATTACAAAATACATTGTCATTATTTTTTCCTTTTTGTAGCATACTGTATTTTAACCAAATAAAAAATAAAAATGAAATAAGAAGAAAGGAATTTGGAGAAGGTGAAAAAGTTCTGGAGATGAAAGGAGGTGATGGATGGTTGCGTGGAAATGTAAACATATGTAATTCCACTGATCTATACAATTAAAATGATGAGATGGTAAACTTTACATTACGCATAATTTGCTACAAAAAAGGACCTGACACTTACCATATATTCACCATTTCAGGTATGCTTTACTTCTTTGTATATTCTCCATTCCTATCTCATATCATTTTCTTTTAACCGAAAGAACTTTGTCTAAAATTCCTTGTAGTTAAAATCTGCTGGCAACAAATTCTTCCAGTTTTTGTTTGTCTAAAAAAGTCTTTATTTGCCTACCTTTTTTGGAAAATATTTTGTTGGGTATAGAATTTTAAATTAATGATCTATTTTTCTTCTAGCACTTTAAAAATAGTTTCTCAGGAAAGTAGTTGTTTAGGCTGGGCACGGAGGCACACGCCTATAATCCCAGCACTTTAAGAGGCCAAGGTGAGAGGATTCCCTGAGCCTGCGGGTTCAAGCCCAGCCTCGGCAACTTGGTGAGATCTCATCTCTAAAAAAGAAAAGGAAAAAAAATATATTTTATAATTTTCTGACTTGGCATTATTTTTGAAGAGAAGTCTGTGATCATTCTCATGTGCCTTTTTTTCTCTCTGACTGATAAGGTCTAGCTCATTTGTTAAGAAAATAATAGTCCTCTGGTGTTTATAGCCCAGTGTCTAAAATCAATTGTTTTATATATTTGGTCCAGCTTCTTGTTTACAGAGAAAGGGCAATTCCTATATTAGTTAGTTCCTCATGAAAGAAAATGAATTTGCCATCTTATTCCACAAATTCTTATACAGTGTACTTTTGTCATCATTCAGTTCAAAATATTTTATAATATTTCTTATGATCCCACCTCTGACTCATATGTTATTTAGAGCAGTGGCCCCCAGCCTTTTTTGGCATCAGGGACCAGTTTCATGGAAGACGATTTTTCCACAGTGGGTGGGGGGGTGGGGTGGCGGGTGGTTTGGAGATGATTGAAGTGCATAACATTTATTGTGCACTTTATTATTATTACATTGTAATATATAAGGAAATAATTACACAATTCACCATAAAAAAAAAAAAGAGGCATGGACGTAAGTGGTAAATAAAATAATAGGTGGGCCATGTGCAGACTAAAATAAGTGTTGGATTCTGACTTAAAGCCTGCCACCAGATGCAACTGTAGAATTGAAGTACACCCACTCACTTATCACCCACTGGTAGAGTTTTGATATGAGTCTGCAAGCAATTGATTTATTATGGTCTCTGTGCAGTCAGACCTCACTGCTAACGTTAATCTGTATTTGCAGCCACTCCCCAATGCTAGCATCACTTCCTTGGCTCCACTGCCGATCATCCGGCATTAGAGTCTCATAAGGAGCGTGCAACCTTGAGGCTTCACATGGACACTTCATGATAGGGTTCCCGCTCCTATGGGAATCAAATGCCCCCACTGATCGGACAGCAGATGGAGCTCAGGCAGTAATGCGAGCGATGGCAAATGGCTGTAAATACAGATGAAACTTCACTTTCTTGCACACTGTTCACCTCCTGCTGTGCATCCTGGTTCCAAACAGGCCATAGACTATGCGGCCCAGAGGGTTGGGGACCCCTGATTCAAAGCCTGTTATTTTTTTTTGTTTTTATAATTTTGAAACAGGCTCTCACTCTGTCACCCAGGCTGGAATGCAGTGGTGTAATCACTGCTCCCTGCAGCCTCTAACTCCTGAGCTCAAGTGATCCTCCCACCTCAGCCTCTCAAGTATCTAGGACTATAGGTGCACGCCAACATGCCCAGCTAATTTTTTATTGTTTTTATTTTTGAAGACACAAGATCTGGCTATGTTGCTCAGGCTGGTCTTGAAATTCTGGCCTCAAGCAGTCCTCCTGCTCTGCCTCCCAAAGAGCTAGGATTATAGGTGTGCGCCATCACAGCTGGCCTAGAGTTAGTTATTTAATTTCTAAAAACTTCAGACTCTTTAGACATCTTGTGTATTTCTAATTTCTATTCATGGTGGTTAGAGAATATGCTCAGTAATATTGCAATGTTTTGAAATTTTTTAGACATGTTTTAGGGCTTAACACATCAACAATATAGTTGAATATAAGTGAAATTTTCTATGTCCACTTAAAAAGAATGTTCTGCTGTGGTTGGGTACTATATTCTATCAATGTCAGTTAGCCTAAGGTAGCTGATATTGTTGTTTTAATACTCCATATAGTTATTGATTTTTTTGTGTGTCTAGTTCTACATTAAAGAGAGAAGAGTGATATGATCGTTGAAATTGTCTATTTCTCTTTTGGGTTCTGTCAGTTTTTTTAAAAAATTAGATTTGAATCTCTGTTATTAGACACATACACATATATAATTATTATATTTCTTTAATGAGTCAACAATTTTTAATTATGTAATATTCTCCTTTATATCTGACAATACTTTTTGTGTTGACATCTATTTTGTTTGGTATTAATATAGTCACTCCATATTTCCTATGCTTACTGACTGCATGGTATAATTTTTCCATTGTTTTGCTTCAATCTGTATATTTTAATTCAAAGGTTTTTTTCTTATAGGCTAGATATAATTGGGCCATACATTTTTATCCAGGCTAAGAATCTGTATATTTTAATAGGACTTAAGTCCAACTTAAATGATAATTACATTTGGTATAAATGGATTACTTCCTCCTATTAAAAGACAGAAATTCTTAGCCTGGATCTTAAAAGTAATAATATGATCCAACTATAACTTGCTATTTGTTTTCTATCTGTCTTATTGGCATTTTTGTTTCTACCTTCTTTCTTTCCTGTTGTCTTTTAGGCTAACTGATTTTTTTAAAAAATATTCCTTTGTATTCCTCTACAGACTTTTTAAATATGCATCTTTACATTATTTTTAGTGTATGTTGGGAAGATGACAACATGCATCATTAACTACTGTACCCTGCCCAGAGTTAATTTTATAACATTTCAAATAAAATGTAAGAACTAGGCCGGTTGCAGTGGCTCAAGCCTGTCATCCCAGCACTTTGGGAGGCCGAGACGAGAGGACTGCCTGAGCCCAGGGGTTTGAGACCAGTCTGGGAAACCTGGCGAGACCTCATCGCTACAATAAATCAAAAAAAATTACCGGGCGTGGTAGTACACGCCTAAAGTTCCATTTCATCGGAAGGCTGAGGTGGAAGGATCCCCTGAGCCCAGCAGGTCAAGGATGCGGTGGCCTTGAGCGTGCCACTGCACTCCAGCCTGGGCTACGGAGTGAGATGAGACTCCAACTCAAAAATAAAAAATAAAATAAAATAAAATGTAAGAACTTGGCAAAATAGTTCCATTTATTTACTCCTGCCTTTTTTGCTATTGTTGTCATATTTTTATTACTAAAAATATTTTTTCAATCATTTAGTTTACAGTTTGCTTTTTGTCATGAAAATTAATTGAATATAATTTTATATTTACCAAGCATTGGTGAAAGATATGGAGATTAGGACCTGTGCCCAGGTTCCCGTAATTCCATAATTCCAGAGTTCTATGGGTCACCCTTTTTATTTTTTATTTTCTGAGTTGGAGTCTCACTCTGTCACCCAGGCTGGAGTGCAGTGGCATGCTCCCGGCCACTGCAGCCTCGACCTGCTGGGCTCAGGTGATCCTTCTGCCTCAGCCTTCCAAGTAGCTGGAACTACAGGCACGCGCCACCACGCCCAGCACCTTTTTTTTTTTTTTAAAGCTGCTCAAGCGAAGCAGTGGGAGTGAAGAAGAAACAAATGAAACTGTAACTGGTTGTGATCAATTAGTTGTAAACACCACTGCACTAGTCCAGCCTAGTCCACCCTTCTTGTCATTCATGAAGAAATGCTGTCTCCTCCTCTGTTCCACACTTGAGTTTTTATTCCACCTTAGTGAAGCCTTTGTTAACAAGAAGCAAAAACCAGATTCTAAAATGTTCATTTACATCTCTTCAAATATTTAATATGTTCTCTCTAAAATAAAAATATAAATGCTGTTATTATTTTTCTTGCTTATTTTGCTAACTCTTCCTAACCCATTTCTTGTGGTTTGAAATCTCAACTCTCTATCTTGGTATCAATTGGTCTCTGTTTCAATCCTGTGCCTTCCAATTCTGCTTTTGCCAGACTGTGCTACTTGTCATTTTCTCTGAATTCATCCTGCTCTGTCCCGACCTGTGCTTTTCCTCTCTCTTTCTGTAGGGAGAGCACTTTCATTCACTGACCATCTGGCAAGAAATACCTTAGAACACTCAGCTCAAGCATCATCTACACCTACAAACCTTCTGTTCACCACTCACCTCCCAGATGGTAAAAACCCTACCTTTAAACCTTCATGTTTTTCATATTCGACTGCCTTTGCTTTCTTATTTAAATACACATGTTTGTTTACCTGACCTTTATAAGGATTTTTAGATCATAGCATCATAGCACACATCTCTTCTCTTTTCTTATTTCATGTGTCTACCACAGTGTCAGTACTGGAAGATATCGAATGAAAAATGACAAATTGAAAACATGAAAAAAGGAAGGAATATAAACATTTGTCTATAGTTGCAGTGGGAAATTTTCAGGTCATAAATATTTTAATAAGGAAGCAATATCTTAAAACTGAAACAATGAAAATAAAAATGTACATATTATCATGAAGATAGAGTGAGAATGACAAAAGATCCCAATGGAGATTTCTGAATATAACTTGGACCCTGTGTACATGTTTTTTTCTATTTTTCTTAGGAAATACATATTGGTAAGTAGTCAACACAAGATTCTCACAAACATTTGACCAAGCAGAAAAGGCCAGAATAAGAGAATTCAAGGTAATAAATATCTTCTCTGGACAGATAAAATGCAAATGTACTTGATCATTTCAGAAACCAGTAGAGAAAGAAGATTTAAATTTCTAAAAAATCTAAGTTCAAGGCAGAGGGAAAAAATTGTCTTTTAAAAATCAGTGTTTTAATGATGAATAATTTCGACCAATTAAAGTTTAGACTAATTGCTATGGTGATTTTGGAAAAGAATGAAGCTAATGAGTTTCTGAATGTCAACTGCAATTTTTGAGTACTTTTAATTTGCAATCTTTTTATCTAATGGAGAAAGCATTGAAGACTTACTCTGAATGTATTCAAACTGCATTTTGGTTTTTACAGCTGTATTTTAGTATAGGAATTATATTTTACTATAATATTCACTCAGTTTTTGGAAGTGAAGTCTTAGAAAATCTCCTTAAAGAGTGTCAGATCATACACTCTCCCAGATTCCAAAAATAACTTCTCTCTACATTACACAGGATAAGAATCTGGCCTGATATACTAATCCTATGATCTAGGGGGAAATAGTAGACAGATTGCTTGACCTAGCAAATCATTCAGATAATTCTGCTAGGAGCATCAGCCCTGCCATTTTTTAAATATAAATTTTTGATTCATATCAATTTTAACTGAAGAAAACTGAAAAAAATGCCTAAGGATTTTGAATTCACTATAGTTTCAATGTCTGTTTCAGGTAGATAGAAAGCATTCCTTTTCTTTCCTACTTTGCAAAGTGAAGAAGGGAAAATAATAAGAGTAACAATTTGTTTTTTCCTTCTTGCTTTGCCAGATATTAATGACAATAGATGTAAAAATACAACACAAGGACCTATACTTTTAAATCTACTTCAGATGAGACATTTACCTGAAGATTAGAAACCCATGCAAACCATGTGCATACATAAATAATTGGTGCTTATCCTCACACTTTAGGATTTTGCTTTTCGTTTGCTAGTCTTGATGTCTATAGAAAAAAGAGTGAAATGACACAACAAAGACTAATGCACCAATCGCATGAGCCCAATCACACACAGGAGAGAAGTAATGAGCTGATTCTCCTCGTTTTCCTCCCTGTATTTTCCCCTCTTGATTTTTAGCACCAAGGTAATATTTGATATCAGGGGGAAATGCGCCAAAATAAAAACATGAAAAGTAAAATAAAAGGCATCAAACCAAGGGTGACTCTCTGTGTCTGCATTTCAGATTCACACTGCCAATTATTTAAGGCTCAGGAAACTCAGAGACACAAAGATTACCTACTACACAAGTACATTATTTTCACCTGAGTTGTCAGAAAGGGAGACAACATGAAAACAAACACGAAAAATATGTATTTGTAATGTTTTTTTATATTCAGTTAATAGTCTACTAGTCCAGCATTCACTAAATCGAACTACTGTAGAAAAAATGCTTGCCTTGTGATTTCACTCACTTTCTCTCTACCCTGCGATTGAAAGAGTTGAACGAGAAATACTACTAGTTCTGAGGCTTTTAGTTGACATACATTGGACTGATTTAAGAGCTTTGACCTTTTCCTGTCTAAGGGACCCTGATCTATGAAATAAATTTGACTCAAGATAAACACACATACACAATATGATTAGTTGAGCGATAGAGGGCATTAAATTGAACCAGTAATATGTAGACAATGGTTCATATTAGCTACAGATCCATCATGATAAATAATATCTATCTGTGTTTTTACTGTAAAGATTCACATACTTTTTCCTCCGTCAGTATTTGAGTGGAATATACAAGTTGGCCAGGTACAGCGGCTCATGCCTAAAATCCCAGCACTTTGGGAGGATGAGGTGAGAGGATTGCCTGAGCTCATGGGTTTGAGTCCAGCCTGGGCAACTTGGCAAGACCTCAGCTCTACAATAAATCAAAAAATTAGCGGGGCATGGTAGCCGTGCCTGTAGTTCCAGCTACTTGGAAGGCTGAGGCAGAAGGATTATCTGAGTCCAGTAGGTCAAGGCTGTGGTGGCCGTGAGCAGCGTGCCACTGCACTCCAGCCTGTGCAACAGAGTGAGACTTCGACTCAAAAAAAAAAGAAGGAAATTGTAATCCTCTCTAGATGTAGTCAGTTATTGAAACAATAGTACATTAAAGTGACACCTCTGAGATTTTTCAACATACCAGCTCAGTATATCAAAGATGTTTAGAATATTTTTCTGCAAACATTTAAATAATTTGTTATGATCACACCATGGCATGCAAAGGATGACTTCATAATATTTTAGAAACAGAAGGACTTTAAAGATTTTACTGAGAGAGCTCTTCCTTTGACATGGGAGAAACAAGGCCCTAAGGGATGGAATGACCAGTCCAAGATCAAACCTGGAGTTCCTGAAAGAACCAGAACTAGAAAACAAAGACTTCTGGTATGAGATTTATTCATCAGCACTGAATCCTGTTGAGATACCAGAATGTTTTCGTTGCATCTTACAATTCTCCCACGGCAGTTGATGTTTAAAAAAGCAGTCTTTAATGGATTATTTCCTCACCAATGCTCTGAAATATGAATTTTATCTTCAAACCTCAGGTTTTTTAATTTAAAAAGTATTTTTTCTTGAAAATAAGGGTTTTGTAAGTCTTGAATGAGTAACTTAGAATCTGGAATTTTATTTTAGGAATTTAGAAATGCTTGTCGGTTTATATATCACCTGAAATCCATTTGGTATTGAAAATGTTCACTAATCAAGGATTTAGGGGTACTTTGTTCGGTTTTTTTTGAA
>NW_007074558.1:76233-77525 GCF_000164805.1 Carlito syrichta | reverse complement strand
TGCTGGGCTCCGGTGATCCTTCCGCCTCAGTCTTCCAAGTAGCCAGAACTACAGGGGTGCGCTACCACACCCGGCTAATTTTTTATTTATTGTAGAGACGAGGTCTCACCAAGTTGCCCAGGCTGGTCTCAAACCCACGGGATCAGGCAATCTGCTCACTTCGGCCTCCCAAAGTGCTGGGATTGCAGGCTGAGCCACCAAGTCCAGCAGAGGGGGTTGGGGGGGGTACTTTGTTAATGTCAAAAGTTTCCATGTAAAAACAAAACATTTGTGTCTGCTTTTGGTTTTGGTTTTGGTTTTTTCCTTTTCTGTTTTTAAGCCCAGTTGGTACTCAGTAGCGAGGAGAAGACTAAAATCTCAGTTGGGGAAAAAGTCTTTTTTAAAATAAGAAAGTTGTTGGGCGCAGTGGCTCACACCTATAATCCCAGCACTTTGAGAGGCAGAGGCGAGAGGATTGTCTGAGCCCACAGGTTCGAGACCAGTCTGGGCAACTCGGTGAGACCGCATCTCTACAAAAAATAAATAAATAAATAAGCTGGGTATGGTGGCAGCTGCTTGGAGTTCCAGCTACTTGGAAGGCTGAGGCAGAAAGATCGCCAGAGCCCAGCAGGTCGAGGCTGTGGTGACTGTAGCATGCCACTGCACTCCAACGTGGGCAACAGATTAAGACTCCAACTCAAATAAATAAATAAATAAAATTAAAAATAAGAAAGTTAATAACTACTCATATTTCTTCAGGTGTTTTTATAGACAATTAGAGAAGGGATCCCATATATATCTTTGTGTCAACTGGCTCAAACCCATTGACTTGATTTGTATAATAGCATTCTTTTTGGCTTTTAACAATGGGAACCTCTTAACAAATACTGTCAGTTTAATTCTAGAAAAATATTTTGTTGGTTACATAGGACCCTACGTCCAGTGATTTATCAGACATTAGGTAAATATTAATGAAAGTTAATTGAGAATATTGTCTGGATTTTTTTTATTACTACAAAATATAAAGTTTGATTTTTTTTGGATTGGAAGATATATTTTATTTAGAAAGTAAATTAGAGAAAGAAAAAGAGAGAGAAGATTCACCTCCCCAAGATAGGGGAGGGGGGCAAAGCTAAGAAACATGGCCTGGCCATAGCTCAGTGAGCACATAGCCTGGCCAGTGCTTGGCAAAGCAATGGCCAAGTTTGATGTTTTAAAATACATTTATAAGCCAGGCTCGGTGGCTCAGCCTGTAATCCCGCACCTTTGGGAGGCTGAGGTGAGTGGATGGCCTGAGCCTGCGGGTTCGAGAC
>NW_007074558.1:43643-76187 GCF_000164805.1 Carlito syrichta | reverse complement strand
TCAGCCAGGCGTGGTAGCGCATGCCTGTAATTCCAGCTCCTCGGAAGGCTGAGGCGGAAGGATCGCCGGAGCCCAGCAGGTCGAGGCTGGGAGTGGTGACCGGGAGCGGCCACTGCACTCCAGTCTGGGCGACAGAGTGAGACTCCAACTCAAAAAATAAATAAATAAATAAATATAAAATACATTTATAGATATAAATGCCTCACCATTTACTGAATCACTAGTGCATCTAGTAATGACTGTAGATAAAGAGATCAAACCATAGGAGATAAACAAAGCCATCAGAAGGTCACTCAATTAACAAATTAATTGGCCAGGCTCAGTGGCTCAACCTGTAATTCCAGCACTTTGGGAGGCCGAGGTGATTTGGAATGCCTGAGCCCGCGGGTTCGAGACCCGCCTGGGCAGCGAGACCTCATCTCTACAGTAAATCAAAAAAATCAGCCAGGTGTGGTAGCGCGTGCCTGTAATTCCAGCTATTCGGAAGGCTGAGGCGGAAGGATCGTTGGGGCCCAGCAGGTCGAGGCTGTGGTGGCGGGGAGCGGCCACTGCACTCCAGTCTGGGCGACAGAGTGAGACTCCGACTCAAAAAAAAAAACAAAACAAAAAACCAAATTAATTGTTCTTCCTGTATGGTCCAACGTAATTGACATTCTCTCTGTTTCAGATTAAGCAGTGACTTACACACACACACACTCACATACACACACAACTAGCCTGGTGTTCTCTATTGAGAAATATGTACAAGCAATTGTTTTAAACTAAATGTCTGTCTCTCCCTTACCCAGTGTCCCTAGATGTTGCTCACTGACAGTAGCTGCTCTCCATGGGATACAGCTTTGTATAGAAACCTCTAGTCTGACAGTTATAACAACGCTTTTTATCATGATCACAAAGCATTTAATTGCACAGAGCAATGTAGACACCGAGTCTAGGTCAAGACAGATCATAATCTAAGACAGATAACACTGATGCGGGAAACATAGAGGGTATGCAAACCACAAAATAATAAGCAATGAATAATTACAGTGATGAAACTTCGTTTCAGGGTAAGTTTTGGACAACTCACCATTCTTTGATTGCTAAATGCTTTATAGGGCCACCAGATGATATGATTTCCTTGTGGAGCCTTCCTGACTCCAGATAACAGGTTTTCTCAGCATTGCTTCACTGGGTAAAGGGGTGTGAGGGAGTGGGGAATATAGTGAAAAACAAATAAGCCCAAAGAGTCATTGCTGTACAACATCACTTAAACCAGTTTTTTTTTTTTTTGGGGGGGGGTTGAGTTGGAGTCTCACTCTGTCACCCAGACTGGAGCGCAGTGGCCACTCCCGGCCTCCGCAGCCTCGACCTGCTGGGCTCCAGCGATCCTTCTGCCTCAGCCTTCCAAGTCGCTGGAACTACAGGCATGCGCTACCACGCCCGGCTGATTTTTTAATTTATTGTAGAGATGAGGTCTCGCTGCCCAGGCGGGTCTCGAACCCGTGGGCTCAGGCGATCCACTCACCTCAGCCTCCCAAAGCGCGGGATTACAGGCTGAGCCACGGAGCCCCGGCCAAGCCAGTTGTTTTAGCAGCACATATACAGAGCTAATTACCAAATAACTTTTCACCAAATTATAGGATGACTATATTTGACGAACATTTTTTAAAATTCTATAAACAGTTGATTAAAAATATAAGAACAAAAATCTTTTGGAAAACTGTAAATAAGGCAAAGACCTCTACATTCAAGGAAAAAAATATCAATAATAATAAATAGCTTTTAAATCTTCTTACTGTGATGCCAAACTTCTTGTGTTTTTATAAAATTCTTTTGGTTCTTGTCAATAAATCTTTTTTCCAAGAGAAGGATACTTTGGGCAACTTTCAGATATTTGTATATATGTATATTACTATGATAATAAGTTAACAAAGAGAGAGGAATGGGCCAGGTGCAGTGGCTCACACCTGTAATCCCAGCACTTTCTCTGAGGCAGAGGCAAGAGGATTGCCTGAGCCCAGTGGTTGCAGACTAACCTGGGCAACTTGGCGAGAGCTTGTCTCTACAATAAATCAAAAAATTAGCCAGGTTGGGGAGGGCGGGGTGGGCATGTGCCTGTGGTTTCAGTTACTTGGAAGGTTGAGGCAGAAGGATCACCTGAGCCCAGCTGGTCGAGGCTGCCGTGGCCGTGAGTGTGCCACTGAACTCCAGCCTGGGCAACAGTGAGACTCTGACTCAAAAAAAAAAAAAAAGAAGAAGAAATACAATTTTTTCTTGGAATATTCTCTGATAAAGACTAATATATTTTTGTATCTAAAGCCTGAAATGTTATAGTCAAACAAAATATATTAATATAGAAACGGGTAAATATATTAAAGGCTGTTATTCCATGATGGTGAGCAATTTAAATTCAGTTTATTTGTGCTACTAATGAAGAAACAAAATAATTATGATTAGGAAATGAAAAAGTTGCCCTGACATGAAAATTTTGACAGTTATAAGTTGCTAACTTTTGCTCAAATTACATTCAATTTTACTTTGATGCAATGTGGGAGTTTCTAAGATGTCCATGCTGTGCCAAAAAAAAAAAACCCACAAGAAAAGTCATAGGTGTTGGGGTTTAATACTCAACAAACTTGTCAGTGGAAAATTTAAAAAAGCAGCAGCTAACAAATGGCAACACGTTTGTACACTTGCTAAATGATTAAGAAATACATAAGTATGCCAACAAATACTGCACTTTAGCTTGAAAACTACCTGAAGTTTGTTTGTGGAAAGGCTGCAGCTCCTAATTGTGAAGTAGTGGAAGGAAGGTTTTCTAAAATCAACAGGAAGTTGGGACACTAGATGTGAATGGGTATGGGCCACTGATTATCCTTGTGAGGTGTGTGTATAAGATTTGTATATTCCTACCAGACTCAGTTCAGCTGTGTACAGTTTCCTGCATTCGCCTAGTTGGTCTAGCAGATGAAAGAGTGCACAGATAGATGCAAAATTTGCCTTTGCATTGGAACAAATTCCATTTCAAAAACAATCATTAAAGCAGAACTGACTGTACAATGTTGGTGGAATTCAAAATTTTATTGGTATTTACCAGAACATAATTTATCTGGAACTCAGTCGTCTGGCCACAAACAATATCAAATAGCAAGTAAATGAAAGTAAACGGGCCTGGCAAAACCACATGTAAACCACAGGATAGTGACAGTGAACAAGTGTCAGACCAGTGGTTTCCAAACTTTAGCATGATCAAAGTCAACTGCTGTATTTGTTAAAACTCGAATAAGCCCCATTCCTGGAGTTTCTGCTTCAGTATTTGCATTTCTAAACATTCCCAGGAGATGCTGATGCTGCTGGCCTGGGAGAAAGAGCCACTGATTAGAACTGATTGAGAACCACTTGGTTAGACCACACTAACTACTGCTGAAAGCAGTTGATGACACTGTCTCAGAACTATGCAAGAAGAAAATCTGTTTTCATCACAGCTACCAATAAAAATGTGATTTTCTCACCAAAAAGATCCCAGTAACCTTCCACCGACTTTCTTTGCACCAGTGGCAGGCGACAAAAAAATATAGACAAATTAATGTTTAGGTTCAGTGCAGCATGGTGGGCATTTTGACTACCCCTCAAACTGGTATTTGTCATTCTCCATTGTGCAGAAAGCATGTATTTGTTAAAAGAGTTGACCTCTTCCAGGGATGAGTCTTGATTAGAATAAATCTGTTAGGTTAATCTCACTCACCTTGAGTATCTATGATTAATCCCTTCAGAGAAAAATTTGGAACTTTTGTTCAATGATTTGAGAAGCAATGCTCACTTCCTCTTTTATAAACCTAAATGGAGAAACAGCTCATTCTAGAAGTTGCTGGCAGCCATTTTATAGCCATAAGACAAGCCAGACTGAGGGCAAAGCTAAAACTGAAAAAGCCCAGAGCCAGCAACAGAAAAGAGTATAGCAAGAGAAATAGAGCCAGATTCTTCACTGATCAGAACCCGAAACTCACAATACCAGAAAAAAATCTATTTCACTTTTTAATCCAAACTTTACTTTAACAAAAAATGAAACTAACAAATCAAAAGAAAAAGGAAACCTCTCACTTAAATAGGTAGAGACTAAGCCAAGAAGAGATAAGAGCAAACCAGTAAATCAACCAACAAGCATATTGGAGGGTTGCAAAGTCTCCGTAGAAATCTATTAGGAAACAATCTACTTAAAGTAAACTTTAGTTATTGGCAATTGCAAGGACAAAGAGCTTGTTAATAGGGTTCTGAAACAAAGTACCAGCAATTTCGGGTAGAAAAGCCTGGATAAATCACAAAAGGGATAAAAATATTCAACACTCTGAGGATACAAAGCATTCAGAACTATTGCACACAGAAACTATTTTCATGACTATCCTAAGTTAGACCTCAGCTTTCTACACAGAAAATGAATGCAGGTAGCCATTCTTAATAAGTCTTTTGGTCAATTTCACAAAGTATCAAGTAAAAGAATATCTCTAACTTATTGTCACATACAGATCCATTAACTGAGTAGATCTTACCTACTACAATCGAGATTTGGGGGAAAAGAGTGAACAAAACTTGTTAACCAGGCAGCACCACTCCCACCCAACTTGCAAAATTCCAGCTTACTTTTGACTGGATGTGCTCTGTTTTTACCATCAGAAAACAAACAAAAAATACAGTCATGTAAAGTAAAAGACTTTAAATTGTTTTAATTGTCCATCTGCCTATCAGAAGAGAAATTCTTTCGCCGTCACTTGACCCAAGGGCAAATTAAGCCTAGTAAACCAAATGGTAAGTAGAAAGAGCATGATTTTAGGGGTGAGATAAATCCAAATTTGAAATTCCACCTCTGTTATTTGACTTTAGACAAATATTTAACTTTCTTGAGTACCATATTTTTCATCTATAAAATGGAGATAATATATATTTTATAGAGAGTTTTGTGTGACAAATAACATGGCACGTGGAAAGCATTCTTGGTGCCTGATATAATAGGTTCACAATATATGATAACTCTCTCTTTTTCCCTTACCCTAAATACCTCAATGATCCCTTAGAACAAAATACAAAATAGCTATATTTAGCTTAGCCTTTTCATGCAGGAAAGTAGTCTGAGTCCTACTGACCACAGGAACTTCAAGGGTATTCCTGTATTGGAGGGGTTGTCATCTTGAGGGTACCCCAAACTGTTGGGCAAAGGATCCTTCACTGGGGAATCCACTGGCAAAGGAAACCATAACAACATCCAGGACAAAGTTCAGTCATATATAAAAAGGACAACAAAGGCTTCTATAGAAAGTAGGTTCTATACAGTGTTTCCAATCAGCAAAGAGGCAGAAGCTCTCCGTGGGCCACTTGAGCCAGTGGGTGTCTGACAAACAAGTTTCACACTTGGCAGTGGGACATGAAGCCTAAGGGCAGATTGTGTCCATGGAAATTAAGTCATCAAACAATGAACCTGCAGGAAAATTATATGGCATTTTAGGGCTCATTTATCAACACTGTCTCCTAGAGTACTTCTACGAAGGTGTTGAAATTGTGGTCCAATTTACTCCTTCTTGCCAAATAGTAATAATCTCAAACTGCTGAGTTTAAGAAGAAAATGTATACCTTAACAGCTTTTGCATATACCATTCCTGCTGTCTTTTATGTAAGAAAATCTTCACTATTGAAAAGTCTATCCATCAAAAGTAATGTAGATTTCTAGCTCTGTCCTTACAAGGTAAGTGTTAATAGATGGATGGCTAGAGGTTTGTTTTGCTTTTCTGGTTGTTTTAACCTTATTTTAGAACCTGCAGTACACTGTTTAAAATCTTATCTGAAGGCTAGGCACGGTGTCTCATGCCTATAATCCCAGCACTTTGGGAGGTCTAAGTGAGAAGATTGACTGAGCTCACAGGTTCGAGACCAATCTAGACACTCATCTCTACAGTAAACCAAAAAATTAGTCGGGCACGGTGGTGCGTACCTGTAGTTCCAACTACTTAGAAGGCTGAGGTGGAAGGACAGCCTGAGCCCAGCAGGTTGAGCCTGGATGACAGAGTGAGACTCCGACTCAAAACAAATTTCTAAATTAAAAAATACTAAGGCAGTTTTAGAATTTTAAAATATTCTAAGCATCAGCTCTGCAATTTACACCTGTAAGATGTTGAGAAGAAATTCATTCCAAACAGAAGTTCCGCATCTGTACACTACAAAAAAAATCAATAATAGCATCTATCTTATCTATCTTACAAGTTACTGGGAAATACTAATAAAATTTATTCTCTAAAAATCACTGTAACTAAAATATTATAAAATACATAACATATAGGTATTCTTGTCATTATAAAATACACATTGAAAAAGCCCTCCTCATTACACTAGCACAAATTCTTTACATAGTTAAAGAGAAACTCCAATTATATTTACTAGATTGTAAACTCTGTGAAGTTAGGAATTCTGA
Source organism: Carlito syrichta (assembly GCF_000164805.1). Taxonomy (NCBI): domain Eukaryota; kingdom Metazoa; phylum Chordata; class Mammalia; order Primates; family Tarsiidae; genus Carlito; species Carlito syrichta. The sequence goes on along the minus strand of NW_007074558.1, from coordinate 69,748 downwards.
CAGTTTTCATTGATGTAACTTCAACCCTTAGAATAATGTGAAATATATTGCAGGTGTTCAATAAATATTTGTTCAATAAATATTAGCATAAATACAAAAATATATTGGAGCTGATATGTTAATAGCAACAAGTTTGAAAAAGAGATAATGATCTGAATGCTACTGAGAAATCAAGTGGCAGTGAGAGAAGAATTTTTCTGGAGGGTAAGGAAATAATTTGAGAGGAGGCTGTGTATTTTTATTCCATGATTTACACGGGGAAAGAATAGCCGCATTACACTTCCCTCGGGGTTAAGCATGGCACTGGTTTTCTTCCACATGTGTGAGAAAGAAAACTAACCAATAAAAATAAACTAGAAGCAAGCGTTCCTAAATCTGGGGTTATTTCAAGAGAAAATATGTCACAGACCTCCTCATGTTGATACCCATCTTTCTCTGCATGTATACCTAACCTAAAGTTCGGTTGAATCATTATTGCTCATGATGACTCTGAATTCTCAGAGAAATGTTCAATTATATTCAGTGTTGTCCTTACTAATAGAGAGAGGTATATAATGTTTTATAAATATTCCCTACCCCCAAAATTACTTTTTAGAGTGGCTTTTATTCTCAATTCTTCCCAACATTTTAATTAAGCTTCTATTATGTGTCAGGAAATGTAGATCATTCAAAAAAGAAATAGACATGTTCCATGCTGCAATGGAGTTCACTATTTACTGAAAAAGAAAGTAAATCTCTTTTTAAAAATTATTATATCCAGTTCATCTATATTTCTTGACCCCCCAATAAATGTAAATCAAGCTCATTGTCTGTAAAACTAAAAACAACCAAGTCGTATTAATGTGCATCTGGGTTGATATTCCAGTTTTTCTTTTCTAGATAGAATCGCTTTACTTTTTTTATTCTGTCATCTTTTTGTCCGGTTTTTGTGTATTTTCCATGTGCATGAGTTTATTAGTCAGGACACTGATGTTTTCATGTATCATTTTCTTGTAACTTCCAATGTGTATTTCTATCTGAATATTATAATTATTTATTTACTTGTTGTCTTTCCCAACAACTATATTACAAGTTTGTTAGAATATAGATTATGCTTTCTTTGACTTTATTTTTCTAATATGTAGCAGCTTCTGGAATATTATAGGCACTGAGTGAATCAATGTGGAAGGAAACAAGCAAACAAGATAAAAAGGAAAAAGAAGCCAGGCTCGGTGACTCAGCCTGTAATCCCGCACTTTGGGAGGCTGAGGTGAGTGGATTGCTTGAGCCCGTGGGTTCAAGACCTGCCCGGGTAACTTGATGAGACCTCATCTCTATAATAAATCAAAAAAATTAGCTGGGCGTAGTGGTGCATGCCTGTAGTTCCAGCTACTTGGAAGGCTGAGGCGTAAGGATCACTGGAGCCCAGCAGGTCGAGGCTGTGGTGGCCGGGAGCAGCCACTGCACTCCAGTCTGGGCGACAGAGTGAGACTCCAACTCAAAAAAAATAAAAATTAAAAATTGAAAAATTGAAAAAAGGAAAAAGAACAGAAAGAAGGAGTGGAGGTAAAAGGGCAAAAGACCAAAATGAAGTCAATATAGCCAAAGTGCAGCCATTTTAACATTGCTCAGTTTTGTCATGTTGCTCAACAGTTCGCTTTAATTTACCCTCTAATCATTAGCCAAGGACAGAACTGGTATCTCAGAGGTAGCTTTTGATAATTGTCTTGAAACCCCCAGGTACTGATTACTTTTCTATTCCAAGTATTTGTCTTCCAGCCATAAAGCAACCTTTCAAGTGGCGAAGACAGACCTCATCACCATGGCAACAGTTCCTGTGCTACCTGTCCCCTTCATGATGATGTAAAACAGACCACCACTCAATCCCCTTAATGACCTAACCTCACCAAAGGAAAGTCTTTAAAAAGCATTCAATCTCAAGCAGACACTGCCATGCTTTTGTTAAGCTCCATCCCGGCCACGTTTTCATTGAGCTCTGGCAGGGCCATGCTTTTCTTTGCGCTTTGGCCCCTTCCCTAGTCTTGGGGAGGTGAATCTCCTCTCTCTCTTTCTAATCTACCTTCTAAATAAACTATATTTCCAACCTAATTTCTGTGCAATTCTTTGCATCTTACCTGTGGCACTAGCCTATCCCACTGACCTAACAGGAGGGAGGGAGGAAAGAAGGAAGAAAGGGAGGGAGATAAAACCCATGTGAGTACATGCCAGTCTACCCAAAACGACTACACGGACTGAACCTGGGGAATTTTTAATAGAACTAAATATATCGATGCCAAACTCTGCTGAAGATTCAAAAGCATACAAAAGTAAATGTTACACCTAGAGAAGTCACAGCCTCCTGAGCTGGACAGAATCTATTCTCCAAACATGAGTCACAGCCGTAAGAAGCTCAGGCTTCCATAGCCAAATTTATGTAGAACATTGTGGTTGTTACCTCAGTAGAACAAGCAGGAGGTGGGGGAGTACTAATTCGTTCTCTCTGTTTGTACCTTTTTGCGTGAACTACCTGGATAATTGGCTTAGCCCTTTATCTTGCCTAGAATATGGAGACCTGACAGAACTGTAAATGGAAATATGCCCAGTCTTAACCTGTAGTACCACCTCTTCATTACTCACCCCCACACTCTAAATAAACAATAAAACACTAGAAACTCACTGGGAAAGGTTCTGTCAAAATTACATGCCTGCTGCTTCCAGACTTGAGAAACAGAAACTCAAAAGTGATTTACGGGAAAACAAAAGCACAAATAAAAATCTAGCCTGGTGCAGTCCTACAGAGCAGGTTTTACTGGTCTAGCTGCAATCTCACCACACACTACATGAGTGCTAAAGGTTCTGCACCAAGGGCATGCACCGCGGGGAACTGGAATGGCTTCTCACCACTGTCTTGTCCCGAGACAGCATTTCTCACTGGATCTGTTAGGATAGCTGGAAAGACATTATTTTACCAAAATAAACTTTTTTATTAAAAGTTATGATTGTATCTTCAATACAGCCCAGCATGTGGTGTGTCAGCTTGACCATGCATGATTTTCCTATTACTATTCCAGGAAAGATCTCTATCCGTGACCGCCTGCAGAGCAGGAAAAAAGTCCAAAGCGGAGTGTTATAACTTATAGCCCAGAGGGTAGAAAAAGATAAGAAAAAAAACAGTAACACCTACTTGGGATCTCATATCCTCCTGACCTTAGGAAAGGGAAAGATTTGCTTGATTGTGAAGCTTATGCAAGGCTTATTTTATTTTGCTTTTATTTCTTTTATTATTATTATTATTATTGAGTTGGAGTCTCACTCCATCGCCCAGGCTGGACTGCAGTGGCATGCTCATGGCCACCCCAGAGTCCACCTGCTAGGCTCCAGCGATTCTTCCGCCCCAGCCTTCAAAGGAGCCGGAACTACAGGTGAACGCTACCATGCCTGGCTAATTTTTTGATTTATTGCAGAGATGAGATCTTGCCAAGTTGCCCGGACTGGTCTCAAACCCACGGGCTCAGGCAATCACCTCAGCCTCCCAAACTGCTAAAACTACAGGCTGAGCCATGGAGCCCGACCGGCAAGACTTATTTTAAAACCTACTGAGAAAAGAAAATGTTGCATCCCAAAAATGTTAAATGCATTTAAAATATGGGTGGACATTGCCAATTTACACTCCAAAAAATGCTGTACTCAGATGATCTCTCTGGTCTTACCAAACTGTGTTTGATTCATCTTTCTCCTCACTGATTTGTGTGTATACTAGGAACATTTTTTGTTTGTTTGTTTGTTTGTTTGTTTTGCTCCTGCAACTTTCCCCAGCCACAATCTTTGTCTCTGCTTAAATGTCCCTACTCAGAGATACCTTCCCTGAACTTTCTGCTTGGAGTATCATTCTTCCCCCCTGGACCTTCTTATGTAATTTTTTCATCAACATTATTACATACTGTCACTATTCATTTCCTTGCTTCCATGTTCTTTTTTCCCTCGGTAAAATTTAACCTCTTGGAAGGCAGGAAACTTCTCTGTTTCGTTGACCACTGCATTCTCAACATTGATATGCAGCGATGGGAAAAAGGTGGTGGTAACTCATTACTTGACGTGTATTAAGTACTGACTTATTGCGTTGAATAAATAAATGATACAAATTGGTTTTAAACAGACTATAGTTCATTTTGGGGCCTTGCCTTTTATGTACTGCATAATCTTGAAGAATTATTCGCCTCCATAAATGTCTTTTTCTCTCCCTCACTTGTAAAATAATCACCCTTCTAACCGTATAGACATGCTATGAGCATTAAATGAAATCACGTGAGTATAGAGTATCTTGTCGAACAAAAAACAATTGACAACAGTTGTCTGTTTTTATTATTGTCAACCAGGAAGGAGGTCAGGGAGATAAGGTAAAAAAGTTAACCCATCCCAGGCACTCACTGAGACTTGTAAGTGGGAGGCGGAAACAATTTGAGTTGTTTTTAGGAAGTTTCTAGGAAGCAGAAGACCACCACCTATGCAACCACAATCTGATTGGAAGGTGCACACACATGGTAATAGGAGAAGAAAATCACTGAGGATACATCTCTAGGATTTCCACAAATTATCTTTTTATTTACCTCTTCCTGAACCCTGTGATGTCTTCTTTCTGTAGCATGACCCGAAGGAACCAACTGTGTGATAATCATGAAAGGGACAGAATTTTCAACATTTTATGCCCAACTCTGTCCTACCTGCAGCACAACCTTTCTCCCATCACTACATACCTAGAGAAAGTAAAAGACTGGGAAAAAATTCTGAAGCAGAATATTCAGTTACTCTGTTATCCTTAGAAGGAAAGTTAAAGAAATCTGATGGAAGCTTATGTTTGATTTGTAACATCAGGGATCAGACTTACTCCATTAGAACATTTAGAGAATTTTAAAAAATAAACTTAAAACTTTGTAATTTATATATAAACTATATGTAAAATATGCATTTATTTATATGTAAACTATGTAAAATGTCACATATATGTAAAATAAATGTATTTTGTTTTAATTTTGAAAAGATGTGTATATTATCATTTAGTGGCCAACATAACATTTAGACAGATCTTTAATTTTTATCTAGAAAAATTCTTTTTTTTTTTCAGTTGGAATCTCACTCCATTGCCCAGGCTGGAGTGCAGTGTGGCACGCTCATGGCCACTGCAGCCTTGACCTGCTGGGCTCAGGCGATCCTTCTGCCTCAGCCTTCCAAGTAGCTGGAACGACAGATGCATGCCACTATGCCTGGCTAGTTTTTGTGATTTGTTGTCGAGCTGAGGTTTCCACAAGTTGCCCAGGCTGGTCTCAAACCCCCGGGCTCAAGCAATCCTCTCTCCTTGGCCTCTCAAAGTGCTGGGTTACAGGCAGAGCCACCACGCCCAGCCAAGAAAAACTCTTAAATTAGCACATTTTCATTGGAATTTTTCAGTGATTTGCGTAATTTTCTTCTATTGCTCTGTGGAGCTCTTAACAAACCATATTAGATAACCTTCATTTCATATTCTAGTCACAGATCTGCAAGCAGAGTTTCTTGATAAAACTAAAATAATTAGCCGGGCTCGGTGGCTCAGCCTGTAATCCCGCGCCTTTGGGAGGCTGAGGTGAGTGGATTGCCTGAGCCCGCGGGTTCGAGACCCGCCTGGGCAGCGAGACCTCATCTCTACAATAAATCAGAAAATCAGCCGGGCGTGGTAGTGCATGCCTGTAATTCCAGCTACTCAGAAGGCTGAGGCGGAAGGATCGCTGGAGCCCAGCAGGTCGAGGCTGCGGTGGCCGGGAGCGGCCAGTCTGGGCGACAGAGTGAGACTCCAACTCAAAAAAAAAAAAAAAAAAACTAAAATAATTAAATGACATATTTAGGTCAATATTTCCACTGACAATAGCACTAGGTGTGCCTGAATAGCCAAAGTATTTAGATGTGCGGGTGGGTGGTGTTTATGGACAGAGCACTTCAATTTATCTTAAAGAAGTTTCTGCTTATATAGTCCAAGGAGTCAACTTCTTGGGTCTACTATAGTGGCTCTCACTCATAACATTGCCAACACTTATTTTTTCATTATACTCATTTTTTTACATTTTTATGATCTTGAGATAAAATTTATAAGTAAAATAACCTACCAACATGCATAATTTCAAGAGAGAAAGAAAAAAAGGAAGAGAATGAGAGAGTAAGGGAGGAACAAAGGGAGAGGAGAGAGAAAGAATGCCCTGACTATAAAACTATAGAGTCATGATAGGAAAAATCACTTAAAATAATTCACATCTCAACATGTATGGGCTTGGTCACTAGTACACCAGACGATGCATGGAGGTTTTAGATGCTTGTACCTACATGCAATGAGTAGGATATGATTTGTGATGGGTAAGATGAGGTGAACTCACTTTGTATAAGCATAGGAGAATGAAAAAGCAGAAGTAGACATGAATGCTAGAACAAAAACTGTGTTAGAAAAATAATTGTGGGAGGCAGAATAATGACCCTGCCAAAAAATGTCCACGTGCTAATCCCTGGAACACGTGACTATATTATTACGTTATGCACCAAAGAGAAATTAAAGTTGTACAGATGGAATCACAATTGCAAATCAACTAACCTTAAAAAGGTAGATTATGCTGCATTGTCTGGATGGACACTGTGTAATCATGAAAGTAATTAAAAATGGAAGAGAGTCAGAGAGAAACATGTTAGACAGAATCCTGGTGAGAGTAACACAAAAGAGAAAAGTGCACAGCTCACTTTTGCTAATTTTGAAGGTGGCGGAGGCCACCAGTTAAGGAATGCTGGCAGCTTCTAGACACTGGAAAAGCCAGGAAACAGATTCACCCCATAGAGCCTCTTAAAAACACACTGTCCTATCAAAACTCTGAGTTTAGCTCCGGGAGACCTGTGTCCGGCTTCTAACCTACAGAACTGTAAGATACATTTTTTATCGTTGTAATTCACCAAGTTTGTGATGACTTGTATGGCAACAATAGAAAAGGAATACAATAAATAAGCAGGTTAGTCTTATATATGTGATAAGAGAAAGAAGAGCAAAACTTTCACTGTTGTAAGGATGCCAAGTCAAGAAAAATTACACTTTCGTAGGATAGAAAAAAGGAAAATGTGATACCCTCACAGTTGAGCTGAACTTCACGAAGTCAAAATATTTCCTTATATTATGCCCTGTAATGAAACTGACACATCATCACAGAAAACACATCTGATTTCTGGAGAGCCTATTACCTGTCAAGGCATATATTAGGCTTTTGGTACTTAGAACTTTAAGTGTATCTATGGGCAATGGGGAATAAAGAACAGATTGAGAGGAAATATATATGCAAACAGATTATAACACAAGAATCTATAAAGAAGTTGTACAGTTATACTCTGGGAGAGTTATCTGAGTAAGTTTGAAAAACTTGCCAGCCATGTGCAGTGGCTCACGCCTGTAATCCCAGCATTTTGGGAGGCCGAGGCGAGGGGATTGCTTGAGCCCAGGTGTTCAAGACCAGCCTAGGCAACTTGGTGAGACCTCATCTCTATAATAAATAAAAAATTACGCAGTTGTGGTGGCTCACACTGTGTTTCCATCTACTTGAAAGGCTGAAACAGAAGGGTCACCTGAGCCCAGCATGTCAAGGTTGCGGTGGCCCTGAGTATGCCACTGTACTCTAGCCTGGATGACAGAAAGAAAAGAAAAACTTGCCAACTCAAAATTATATAAATAATTCCACTGTGCTTTTTTCACAGCAGATTAATTTACCAATGGATTGCAGAATCAATTAAAAATACATATACTGGAAAATATGACATTTTAAAATTTACCTTTACTAGTGAGATGTCATAGAATCCCTGACTTTTCTATGTCACTGTTAATGATACTCTAAACTTGTGAAAAGTAGTCATCAATCTCCTCTTTAACGTATTTACATGCAACAGTCACAAATATAGACCAATACTGGTGACTTGTTTAGGTAACTCAAATACCAGGGTTAGATATCTGAGGCATGTGAGGTTCCTTGGGCCAAAAATGTAAAATGGAATTTGCAGACAACACGGACGGAGCTGGGGATCATCACTTTAAGTGAACTGACTCGGAAACAGAAAACCAAACCCCATATGTTCTCCTCATAGTTATTAGGCATAAATATCTTTTAAAAAGCTTTATCAATCAGCCGGGCTCGGTGGCTCAGCCTGTAATCCCGCGCCTTGGGAGGCTGGGGGGAGTGGATTGCCTGAGCCCGTGGGTTCGAGACCCGCCTGGGCAACTTGGCGAGACCTCGTCTCTACAATAAATCAAAAACATTAGCCGGGTGTGGTAGCACTCACCTGTAGTTCCAGCTCCTTGGAAGGCTGAGGAAGAAGGATCGCGGGAGCCCAGCAGGTCGAGGCCGCGGTGGCCGGGAGCGGCCACGGCACTCCAGTCTGGGTGACAGAGTGAGACTCCAACTCAAAAAAAACCCAAAAAAACCAAAAAACCTTTATCATTAAGCAGGGATCCCCCATCTCCATTCCTAATGAGTCCTTCAATGTTATTCTCTCTGATCCTGATATACCTTCACCTGCTTTTTAAAAATTGACATTCTTTTATTTTCAATCTTTGACCATTGTATGCTTTAGCTGTGCATCTTCCTTTCCTATGACAAGCTAGCTTCTGGCAATATCATACCACTTCACAAATAAAAGAATACCTTTGTGCTTACATATTTCCAGTTTTTCCCTCCCTGCCTTTAAGCAACTATTGTCACATACTTTAATCCTGTATATGCTTTAAACCCCAAATACATTGTATAACTATTTATTTATTTATTTATTTATTTATTTGAGTCAGAGTCTCACTCTGTCGCCCAGTTTGGAGTGCAGTGGCATGCTCATGGCCACTGCAGCCTTGACCTGCTGGATTCAGGTGATCCTTCCTCCTCAGCCTTCCAAGTAGCTGGAACTACAGGTACACACCATCATGCCCAGCAAATTTTTTGATTTATTGCAGAGATGAAGTTTGCCACGTTACCCAGTCTGTCCTCCAATCCATGGGCTCAGGCAATCCTCTCACCTCCACCTCTCACAGTTCTGGGATTGCAGGCATGAACCACAGTGCCCAGCTCATATAAATTCTTAAAACATCAATTATCTTTTAGAGACTTCACTAAGAAGAAAAAATCTTTTACATGTACCCACAGTGTTATAATTTCCAGTGATCATCATTGCTAAATATAGATAATCTGAAAAAAAATCATTTTTTCCATTTTTTAAATATGTATTTTGCTGTTAAAGAGTTCCTGATACATGGGTTGATTTTGTATTCCCTATAGCTATTTAAAGATGCTTCCCTGCTATAAACTCACTTGCATTTTTTTCAATGCAAAATCTGCTATCATTCTCCCTCCCACCCCAGGTGTAATGTCTTTCTTCTCTGACTTCTGTTCACATTTTTATCTTTATCACTTATTTTGAGGACTTGATTATGATGGGCTTTGGTGTACATTTCTTTATGGCACTTATGCTTTGATTTCATGGTTTTTTTTTTTGGACTTGTGGATTTATAGCTTTCATCAAATATTTTAAATGTTCGGCCATCATTTCTCCAAACATTTCTCCAAATACTTATCTGTCTCTCCTCCTTCAGAGACTCCAGTTGCATACACATTAGGAAATTTGAAAATGTCTCAAAGCTAACTGACATATTTTCATTTTCTTTGTAAGTCTTTCCTCTACCTGTTTAATTTTTAATAATTTCTTTACCTATATCTATAAATTCACTAAACGTTTTTTCTTCAGTGCCTGGTCTGCTATTAATACCATTTATATATTTTTCCATCGCTGCCATTATTACTTTTATCCCTATAAGTTCTACTTGGTTCTCTGGTTATATCTACCACTTCTCTTAATAACATGTTCAGTCTTTCTTCTAGTTATTTTATAAATAGAATAGAATTATATGTGTTTTAATGTTCTTGTCTACTAATTATAACACATCTATCAGTTCTGATTGATTGTTTTTTATCGAATGATTTTTCTTCTAATTATGGGTTGTTATTTTTCCCAAATTTTTAAGCCTATTAATTTTTTATTAGATGCCTGCCATTGTGAATTTTACCTTGTTGGATATTGACTATTTTGTATTCTATAAAATACCTTGAGTTTTTTTCTCAGATGCAATTAAGTTACTTAGAAATAGTTTGACACTTTGGTACCCTCCCTGGAAGATGTATTAAGCAAGAAAAGCACCGTGTTTAATCTAGGCTTAATTATTCCCCACTGCCAAAACGGGATCCTTTTACCCAAACCCCCATGAATTGTGTGGTTTTCCATCCTGTATGAGTGTTGGGTCCTGTTCCCTTTAGTGACTTCCCCTCAATTACAATTGTTGCGATTTCCTGGAATGCATGCACTGATTAGTAACCTGCTGAATATTAGCGGATGATTCTATGTAGTTGTCTAGAGCTTTATCTCTATGTAGATATCTCCCCTCTGGTGCCTTAGCGGCCATAGAAACTTTAACCACATTTTTCCTGGATTCTTAGCTTCATCTCCTCAACTCAGGATGTCCACTGGTCCCCACCTGGGTTTCCCCTTCTGATGGCCTGGAAATTCTCTCAAGGTTAAAAAAGACCATAGGGCTCATTGCATTTTTTTCCTGTCTGCCATGGATCACTATCTTGGGTTGCTTGATGCTAATGTCTTGAAAACTCTTCTTTCCTGTATTTGTCCAGGTTCAGTTGTTTCAGATGAAAAGATAAATCTGTTTTCTGTTGCTCCACCTTTTTTTTTTTTTTTGAGTCAGAGTCTCACTCTGTCGCCCAGGCTGGAGTGCTGTGGCACACTTACGGCCACCGCAGCCTCGACAGGCTGGGCTCAGGCAATCCTTCTGCCTCAGCCTTCTGAGTAGCTGGAACCACAGGCATGTGCCACCACTCTTAGCTAATTTTCTTTTTATTTATTGTAGAAGCAAAGTCTTGCCATGTTGCCCAGACTGGTCTCAAACCCGTGGACTCAGCCAATGTTCTCGCCTCAGCCTACCAAAGTGCTAGAACTACAGGCCGTGAGCCACCACATCCAGCCTGTTGTACCATCTTAAACATAAGTGAAGTCCATGTGTCTTTGAAACAATACATATCTGGATTTTTTAAAAATATTCAATTTTTTTTTTTTTTTGAGTTGGAGTCTCACTCTGTCGCCCAGACTGGAGTGCAGTGGCCGCTTCCCAGCCACCGCAGCCTCGACCTACTGGGCTCCAGCGATCCTTCCGCCTCAGCCTTCCCAGTAGCCGGAATTAAAGGCATGCGCTACCACGCCCGGCTGATTTTTTTGATTTATTGTAGAGATGAGGTCTCGCTGCCCAGGCGGGTCTCAAACCCGCGGGCTCAGGCAATCCACTCACCTCAGCCTCCCAAAGGCACGGGATTACAGGCTGAGCCACCGAGCCCGACTAATATTCAATTTTTTAATATTAGACTTTAAATTGGTGAGTCTAGTTCATTTACATTCACCATTATTACTGATATGCTTGGACATGTTCTCCAACTTTAACCTATTTTTTGTTTACCTTTTCTATTTCTCTTTTTTTTAAAAAAGACACCCCTTATTCATACAAGAAATTAGCACCAAAGACTCATTACACAATTTTTTTCTAGACTAATAATTCTGGATTATAATGCACATATTTCCTCTTTCTATTTGATTTTAAATAAGTGACTAAGACAAGAACAAATGTTGCTAACCTAGTCAATCACTTTTAATTCAAATATCTTTCATAGCATTTCTGGATTTTTCTTTCCTCCCACCTTACTCAAATCTGTTGTCTGTGTAAGTCTCTTCATGGCAAATCTCTTGAGTTTTTTCATGCATGAGGATATTTTTATTATGCTGGTATATTTGAAGATAGTTTGACTTGATTAAAAAGTCTATATTTTAAATTATTTTCCTTTAGTACTTATAAAATATCCCTTCATTATCTTCTAGCATACAGTGTTTGCTGTTGAAAATCTGGTATCAGTCTGATTTTAGATTCTTTGTTGGTGTTCTTGTCTGGAAACCTTTATGTGAGTATATGGTGTGAATTTGGCTATCCATTTCCTTTTCTGGTCTTCTTTTATCTTTAAAATATCTTCCCTAACTTTAAATTCACAATCTGTTTGTCTTACTATTTCTGCTATATGGATATCTGTAATTCAGAGTATGGATTTCAAATGGCTGTGCTCCTCAAAATGTCCTGTTGTAATCTTCTATGAACTCTTTTTCACCAGGGCGAGGTTCCAAGCTTTGCTACTCACTGGAATCAACTGCAGAACTTTTAAAGTTCCAAAGCCAGGTCCCACTCCACAGAAATTAAGTCGGCCCATCTAAGAGTAGGAGCACATGTCAGGGTTTTTTAAAGAAGTCCAGCTGATCCCAGTGTGCTGCAAAATTTGGAAATCACTTCTCTAGGCCTATCAATTATGCTGTTAGTCAATGTGTATTTTCCAGTGTGTCAAACAGCGCAGGTAGGGGATTGATGACACCCAAGATGAAGAGCCCCCGACACCAGAAAAATCACTTCTCATTCCCCCAAGAACTTTACATCAGGTCTGCCCGTTCCACCCTTTACCTCCCTAGGCAGAATCAGCACTTCAAGGAGATGCTTGTTAGATTATAATTCTCTAGTCCTAGGCTGTGGAGAGAACCATTTCAGAGCCCCTTTGGCCACAGTCTAAACCAATTGCATCAGAAGCTAATAGAATCAGATCCAGGCATTCGTATTTCTTAAAGTTCCATAGATAATTCCACTGTGCAGTGAGACTGACTACCTGTGTCCCAGGAACTTGGAGAATGAGGTATGGAGACACAACAGCCTAAGGCCAGATTGTCTCTACCTGTTTTTCTCAGCTCCTCAGGAAGAAAGAGCCTTTTTACTGCCCAAAATTGACTCCTAAGGATCCTGGGTCAAGAGTTCTGAGTGGAGATTTGAAGCAGGCACTGTTTGTTGTGAGAATCTAAATTCTAAATGTACATCCTCAGCCAGGCTCGGTGGCTCAGCCTGTAATCCCGCGCCTTTGGGAGGCTGAGGTGAGTGGATTGCCTGAGCCCGCGGGTTCGAGACCCGCCTGGGCAACTTGGCGAGACCTCATCTCTACAATAAATCAAAAAATCAGCCGGGCGTGGTAGCGCATGCCTGTAATTCTGGCTACTTGGAAGGCTGAGGCGGAAGGATCGCCGGAGCCCAGCAGGTCGAGGCTGCAGTGACCGGGAGAGGCCACCGCACTCCAGTCTGGGCGACACAGTGAGATTCCAACTCAAAAAAAAAAAAAAGTACATCCTCTAATCACCTTATGGGGTATCATCTTATCCCATATAAAAGTATTTTCACACATACACACACACCCATAACAAACTGAGCAGACATCAATAGAGGGATGTCTCACAGGCTAGAGTGCAGTGGCACGCACACGGCCACCACAGCCTCGACCTGCCGGGCTTAGCACACCACCATGCTAAGCTAGTTTTTGTGATTTATTGTAGGGAGAGATCAGTTTGCCTAGGCTGGTCTCGAACTCCCGGGCTCAGGCAATCCTCTCGCCTCAACCTCCCAAAGTGCAGGATTACAGGCTGAGCCACCACACACAATCTGCCTCAGGGTTTTATCACAGTGCTCTTCACTGTCCTGTTCCTGAAGGTTGAAAATAGGAGATTGAAAATAGCAGTTGGATAGGAATTAGTTGAATTGAAATTGGCATCAAAACCAGTGCATATTAACACGATTCCAAAAAAGTTAAATAAAATGAAAGCTTTGGACATTATTCAAAAAAACAGAGTTAGGCTCTGGTTTCAGATGAAATTCTCATGTCTTTGAACATTTTGTGGGACATTTGAAAGTCATGCAGGATATGAAACCAATAATTTTGTTATATGGAACTGTCCTGCACATTGCAGGACAGTCACCCCTGGCTCCTGCTCCTTCCCCAAAATAATACTATATTCTACCGAAAGGTGAAGGGTGTTGAAAGCCCTGATAAATTTGAACTTTATCCCAAAAGTCACCGAAAAGATGTTAGAGGTTTCTAAAGAAGAAAAATAAAAATACAAAGTTTAATCAAACAATAAGGAACAGTATTAGGCTTCCAGCTCCTTAAGGAAAGCATAATCTTTTTTTTTTTTTTTTTTGAGTTGGAGTCTCACTGTCACCCAAGCTGGAGGACAGTGGCATGCTCCCAGTCACCGCAGCCTCGACCTGCTGGGCTCCAGCGATCCTTCTGCCTCAACCTTCCAAATAGCTGGAACTACAGGTACTCACCACCACACCTGGCTAACTTTTGGTTTATTGTAGAGATGCGGTCTTGCCATGCTTCCCAGGTTGGTCTCAAACCCATGGGCTCAGGCAATCCTGTCACCTAGGCCTCCCAAAGTGTAGGATTATAGGCATGTGCCACTGCACCCCACCAGGAAGCATAATCTCAGCATCAGCATAGGGTTATCAGAGATGAGTCAAGAACATGACAAAGAGTAGACAGATGATAATTGGAGAAAAGGAGAAAACACTGCTACACATGGCAGACTCGGCATGATTTGGCTGGGATTCTGGGGAAATCAAAGTATTCGCCAACACAGTTACAAACTAGGAAAGGTAATTTTATTAAAGGAAAGATATATCATCAAGGTGGCAATGAATAGGGCAGCAGGGAAACTGCCTGCTGTCTACTACCACGAAGCTTTGGCCTGAGGTTCTTCCCGGTGGAGTTTGACCCTCTCTTTGATTGGGCTGAGTTTTCGGATTTCCATCATGCATTTGGGTTCCTGCTATGCAAATGAGATCATTCCGACTGATTGATGTTTGACTTTATTTGTAAACCGTTTATGGGCCAGCCAGAGGCTATTCAGCCTTGAGAATTCTTGTAATCTCATTCTGAAATGTCCTTCCTTAAAATAGTTTATCCAATTGATGCTGGCCTGATTGGACCTCATGTTCCTCCACACACAGGTGCAGAAAGATAAGGAAAGAGGTTAATATAATTATTAAGTTGTTAAAGAGTGCCCAAACTAAAGTAATAATAGTAAAACAGTGAAAACAGGACAGATGAGAAACATTTAACAGAAATAATCAATAAGTCCTGTGAAGTCGTGTAATGATGTAGCTAGATCATTAGTTCTGTAGCCCAGATAATCACCAGATAGGCAATAATTCCTTTTAAGTGTGAAAAAGGCATAGTAATAACAAAAAGTTTGAAGTTAAAATCGAATCATTTGTTCCTACAAGTTTTGCATAATTTCTCAAATATATTTTTACTTTTCATATGACATAAGAGCATACTCAGGTATATAACAAAACTTTATTTTTATTTATTTATTTTTTGAGTCAGAATCTCACTCCATCTCCCAGGCTAGAGTACAGTGGCATGCTCACAGCCACCCCAGCGTCAACCCTCAGGGCTCAAGCAATCCTTCCACCTCAGCCTTCCAAGTAGCCTGAACTACAGGCAGGCTGCCATGCCGGACTAATTTTTGATTTATTGTAGAGATGAGGTCTCGCCAAGTTGTCCAGGCTGGTCTTGAACCCCTGGACCCAGCCAGTCCTCTCGCTTCGGTCTCCCAAGGTGCTGGGATTACAGGCTTGAGCCACCGCACTCGACCAAACTTTAATAAATACCTGTTGAATTTGTATAAGTAAATATGGCTTTATCTTATTCACATAATCAAGCTACTCAAATCCTAAATGCTTACAGCTCCAACAATGAGCCTTTCTGGTGTTCTCTGTTATTCAATAAGCAGGGTCTATTGTACTTAGTAACCATTTTGAATTGTTTTTCTACTTGTATCCATTACAGATATGGACCTTGCCAAGTTCTCTTTGGACAATTCTCTTTGGACAGTTTAAGAATGCTTAAAAAACAAACAAACAAAAATAAACTGGCATTCACATCCATCATTAATTGCCAAAATCATTAATAGGTACATTTAAAAGAAAGCTTAGAGGCAGGTTCGGTGGCTCAGCCTGTAATCCCGCGCCTTTGGGAGGCTGAGGTGAGTGGATTGCCTGAGCCCGCGGGTTCGAGACCCGCCTGGGCAGCGAGACCTCATCTCTACAATAAATCAAAAAATCGGCCGGGCATGGTAGCGCGTGCCTGTAATTCCGGCTACTTGGAAGGCTGAGGCGGAAGGATCGCCGGAGCCCAGCAGGTCGAGGCTGCGGTGGCCGGGAGCGGCCACTGCACTCCAATCTGGGCGACAGAGTGAGACTCCAACTCAAAAAAAAAAAAAGAAAGAAAGCTTAGAATGTGCAAAGGAGTTTGAAGCTACTTAGATATACGATATTTCTTTGTAAGATAGAAGTGAGTTGAACAAATGCAGCAGTTTATGAGTGAACAAAATCATTTGGAGAGTAGGAGATTAAGTGGTTTTAAAAAAAGGAAACAAGAAAACTAAAGACAAGGAGGTCATAGATATCAGTGCAAAGAAGAAAGCTCTTAATAATCAATGAGAGCAAAGGGTTAAGATCTGATGCAGTGTGGCAAGAAAAAGCAGAGTGAATTATAGGCAGTTTGAAAAAAAGAGATGATAAGAATGAGACAAGTCCTGGCCCTTGATTGGGGGTGACTTTGAACATCATATGGAAGCATGTAACAAATATAGGCTTATTGAGGAAAAGAAAGAAATCAAACCCCCTCCCCTTGCAAACTAATGAAAAGATAACAAATAACCAAAAGATATGTTTAGTAAATTTAAAGTCATTGAGGGAAGCTACAAAATGGAGGGTATACCATCGAAATGATAACTATGCTCAGGAAAAAAAAATAAATCTTTTAGAAAAGATATCCCAGACGGGTGTGTGGCTCACACCTATAACTCCAGCACTTTGGGAGGCGGAGGTGACAGGGTTTGAGACCAGCCTGAGCAACTTGGCGAGACCTCATCTCTACAATAAATCAAAAAATTAGCTGGTCGTGGTGGTGCGTGCCTGTAGTTCCAGCTACTTGGAAGACTGAGGTGGAAGGATCGCCTGAGCCCAGCAGGTCAAGGATGCAGTGGCCATGAATGTGCCACTGCACTCCAACCTGAGCAAGAGTGAGACTCTAACTCAAAAAAAAAAAAAAAAAAAAAACAGGAAAAGATAATCCAACGACAACACCACCCAAAAGAAGGACACAAATAGCTATGACAACTTTTTCGCATCATATTTCCAGGTGGCAAATCTGTTTAATATTTCTGAGTTCAGGACAAACAGGCTTCTAAGAGTATCAGGGCAAAATTACCTGACCCTGATGTTGAACAGAAGAACCTGCCTGTGCTCACAAATTAAGTGAAAAGAAACTCTAAATTATAGCAAAAGACGAGCAATAAACATTGAATATGAAAGAAATTGTGGCAAAGGTCTAGACAATGGAACATTCCTAGCACACTTGGTTGGCAGTCCATCAAAATGAGGGCGTTTCACCTCAGCTTCTCCCATATCACCTTCCTTCTCTTTGGGGCCTTCTAGCCTCGAACATTCTCTGCATTCTAGGAGCCTGCTGTTGGAGTCAACTTCGTAGATAATCTCCATTAAAATATGAGTTAGTAATAGACTAATGTGCTTTGCATTTAAACAGAAAATACTTGTTCGAATCAACTGGAAGGAGTTAGTGATGTCAAAGCTATTGGCCTTTGCCAGGCCCTTAGGTGCACATCTATTTTTTTTCCTTAAATTTGTACATGTGTTCTGTAAAAAAATAGATCTCTATAGATCTACACATATATATAGATATAGATACGCCCTGCCCTCACAAAGGAATAATTTATATCCCCATAATATAGAGGAATTTGAGGAGATTTGAATTAAACGTAATCATCCTTACCCCTCCTCACCCATCACCCCTCACTTATTCATCACAAAGGTAAGGAATTCACCCTCATCTAATGAAATTATAAATAGAACGGAGAATTTTGAAATGATGGACAGTTCTTCAGGCAATAGAAAAAAAAAAAGAAAAAGAGGGAGATGAGATAGAGGTAATGTAGATCAGTGTGGTGGAGAGAATATATATTTTCCAGGCTAATAGCATTTTAGACTTAAAAATTGTGAGGGTTTACCTAACAGTCAAAATGTAGTAAATGGAAAATATTTGGAACAAAAGGGAAACTAGCATAGACAGTAGAAAAGCAAACAAGGAGTGAATGGTCTTATAATAATAGTGTTTACTTTTTAAAATAATTTACTGACAGCAGGTCTTGATAAACTGTAAAGTGTTTCTTCCACTCCAGTCTTTTCTTGATACTTTGCACCTCTTATCTGCTCACAACAGCAGATGAGCTTGTTCCCGTCACATGAATAATTGAGTGTGAACATTATTTGAGCAAATAAGCCTTTCTGGGGGGGAAAAATGGTGTTGTGTTGCTTAGTGGTGGATACTGTCTCACACCCACATACCCAACACACGCACAAAATTCTGATAATAGTTTATGATGTTCACTACTACATTTGTGAAAATGATTAGTGTATTTTTATAAACAATAATGAACTTAGTGATACAAAAACTCCTACTAGCAATATCCAAAGGAAAACAATATGGTAAACTTACAAGTACTGAGATTATTCAACTTGCATGTAGAACAGCATTTAAAGAATAATGTAGGCTGGAGCTCGGTGGCTCAGCCTGTAATCCCGCACCTTGGGAGACTGAGGTGAGTGGATTGCCTGAGCCCGCGGGTTCCAGACCCACCTGGGCAACTTGGCGAGACCTCATCTCCACAATAAATCAAAAACTTAGACAGGCGTGATAGCCCATGCCTGTAATTCCAGCCACTTGGAAGGCTGAGGCAGAAGGATCGCCAGAGCCCAGCAGGTCGAGGCTGCGGTGACCAGGAGTGGCCACTGCACTCCAGCCTGGACGACAGAGACTCCAACTCAAAAGAAAAAAAAAGAATAATGTTGTAGTACTGGGAATCTTCCACAGAGAGATTGGACACCAAGGAAGCAGTGTTTATTCCTGCTGGCATTGGCTCAGCAGATTCATATCTGAAGGCTGAGCCCGAACCCAATGGGGCACAGCCTTATGTGCCTTTTTAACTTCCCTTTACATTGTAACCTCTTTGTCTTCCTTATAGGGTAACACATTGGCACCATACACGTTGATCGGCTTTTCCATGGCTTGGGGCGACCCTTAGTCTTACATGTTGCACATTGATTGTTTTTACATAATCATCTTATTTACATGTCCTGTTTTCTGATTGGTTTACTATTCTGATTGGTTTCCACCAAAAATTTAAACATGTAGCCCACCAAAGTAGAAAGCCTGCGAAAGAGGTAGCACAAAGAATCCAGAAGTAACTTATTTTCCCTTTTCTGTTTTTTTCTACATTTTCAGAAGGATCCCTGACTCACTGTGACCTCTAAACATCTATTCTTTTCTATTTTATACCTCTCCAAAAACATATTGGATTTTTTAAAATAAGCAGCATATATACAATTATTTACCAGTTGTTTCAAGTTAAAGTATTATTATTATTATTATTATTATTATTATTATTATTTGAGTCAGAGTCTCACTCTGTCGCCCAGGCTGGAGCGCAGTGGCACACTCACAGCCACCCCAGCGTCAACCTGCTGGGCTCCGGTGATCCTTCCACATCAGCCTTTCAAGCAGCCAGAACTACAGGCACGAGCTACCATGCCTGGCTAATCTTTTATTTATTGTGGAGATGAGGTCTCACCAAGTTGCCAGGACTGGTTTCGAACCCGTGGGTTCAGGCAATCCACTCGCCTCGGCTTCCCAAAGTGCTGGGATTATAGGCTAAGCTACTGAGACAGGCAAATTATTACTTTCTTCAAGATATTTGTGGAGTTAACCCTTATGTTTTTGGAAATGTGACTCTCAAATACAATTTATGTTGACTATTTTTCTGTCTCGAATATTGTTCCAATTTCTTCTATTTTTCTGGGGCACTGTTTCTGATTCTTTCTCCTGCTTCCTTTCCAATGTTGATTTCCTCTCCCTGATGAAATGTGTCATCTTTTAATTATGTTATGTGTGGTCCATCTGTCGAAGTTCTGCTTCTGTCTTCTTCCTCTGTTCTCTCAATGTAATACATGATTTTCTCTAGATCTTCTAAGTTCTGCTCTCTCACTACTAGGGGTTCCTAGTGTCTGCAAGTAATATTGCTAGCTGACTCTGGATTGTAATAAACCAGGGCCAAAACACAAAAGAGCAACTTCCAGAAAAAAAGGCCAAAGAGATCACACCCACTGCCAACTCTGAAAAAAATTACAGAAGATGAACCTTCTTAATCAAAAATCTCTAGCAGAGGAGTTGAGGCAGGGTAGCTAGCACAGGTTAGACATAAAGTTTTTGAGGGTAGGTTTAGCATTCAGACTTTTTTCACTTTTTTTTTTTTTTAATACTGCAGGCCAGGCTAGAATGTGAACTCATCAGCCTTCTCCACCCCTCAACCAATCAAAAGAAAAATCCCCTCAGATGTAAGAATAGGACAACCCAACCTTTCAGCTCACGATCTCTAAACCTTTCACCTTATAGTCACCAAAAATCCTTCGGGTCCCCTGTTGATGGTGAAAGGCTCAACTCCACCCCTTAACTTACCATAACCATGGAAATGATAATAAGATCACCCCTGCTTCCATCAGAGACAAAGAGAACAGTGGTTACCTGTGCACCACCCTCATTAGCATATCAACAGCTAGGTACCTATATCTAGCTTTTAGTTGAGAGCAGAGGCACGGTTTTTCCATGAAACTTGCCTATGAAAGGTTTTTCTGCCGTGAATCTTCCCTTTTCCTTCTTTTCTTCTGACTAATAAACTGTTTCAAAACAAAGCAAACACGCTAAGCAGGTAATTAGCTAACAGGATTGGCACTAAGACTAAAATTATGTAAAACCTTTCATTCAGGGGTCTGTTTGATATTTGAAAAGACAGAGTCCAAAATGGAGTTTTTCTGGCCTCTTTGAGCTCATACACAACAATAACCCTTTCCGAGAACCCAGGATGACACACAAGATTAACTTTGTGTGTGTGTGTGTGTGTGATTTATGTTAGAGACAAGGTCTCACCAAGTTGCCCAGGCTCAGGTCATCCTCTCACCTCTCACCTCATCCTCCCAAAGTGCTGGGATCACAGGCTGAGCCATCATATCAGGCCCAAGATTACCTTTTTTGTGCTAAGAATTTGTCTTTTAGCTACTGGCCCTGTTCTTTTCATCTATGTGGCTCACCTGCCCATCCAGCTGGTTGTCAGAGAGATGAGAAAAAGACTCCATCACCATGACATCAATTTCTGTGAATGGTGCCTGTCCTGCCTTCTGTACAATTATTTGCATATCTGCAGGACCACTCCACCAACCTAATATTTTGGCAGCCTTTTGGGGAGCTCTGTGGAGTTCCCTCCAATCTCTCTCTCTCTCTCTCTCTCTGTCTCTCTCTCTCTCTCTCTCTCTCTCTCTCTCTCTCCCCCCTCTTTGTAACTCAAATCTCTCTGTGGACTGTCCTAGAGCTGCTTTGGCCAGACCCGCCCTGTCACCTCAGCTTTATCCAGTATGAGACTTCAACACCCGTGTGTCTATATATTACCCTCTCCCTCATTAGAAGGTCTGAGAACAATCTCGAAAGCTACTTTTTATGATCTTGGAAGCTTTTTACTGGAGTCCCAAGCCCTCCCTCAAATCTTCCAAGTCTTCCAAGCACTCGTAGGAGTGTGTTGAGTGGAAAGGGAAGGACTGGAAGGCTGAGGCGGAAGGATTACTGGAGCCCAGCAGGTCGAGGCTGTGGTGGCCATGAGCGTGCCACTGTACTCCAGCCTGGGCAACAGAGAAAGGATGCCCTTTCTCACTTGATACACACACACACACACACACACACACACACACACACACACACACACACACTCGGGCTATCTCCACTGATTTTCTTTTAGGATGTCATCTGAGAACATGGATGGGTTTCTCTTTTTCTGGCTACTTCAGACCATTCTCGAGACCAATCCCTTTTTCTCTCTAGGACTCTTCATGGGGAACCCTCAGTATGGGATGGTCAAGGGTCCTCATTGAAATGCATTCTAAAAAGTCTCGGGACCCTCCCACTAGAGGATATCTGCTATCAGAATCTCATCCCCTCCCCCACTACCAGCTAGGCCCCCAGGATGTGGGGTCCAAGGCAAGTCTCTTGTCTCTCATATTCTCCCCTTCAACATGACTTCTATGGCTGCCACAAAGGCAAACAGTAGAGGCTCTCAAAATGGCACTTCCAGGACCCTTGTTCTCTCTTCTTAGGCTAATTTACCCTCCTTCTTAGGCTAATTTACCCTCCTCTTGTTCACTTCCCTTTTCCTTCTTTCTTTCTTTCTTTTTTTTTTGAGTTGGAGTCTCACTCTGTCGCCCAGGCTGGAGTACAGTGGCACGCTCATGGCCACCACAGCCTCGACCTGCAGGGCTCCAGCCATCTTTCCACCTCAGCCTTCCAAGTAGCTGGACCTACAGGCACGTGCTACCATGCTCGGCTTTTTTTTTTTTTAATTTATTGTAGAGATGAGGTCTCACCCAGTTGCCCAGGCCGGTCTCGAACCCCTGAACTCAGGCAATCCTCTTGCCTTGGCCTCCCAAAGTGCTGAGATTACGGGCTTGAGCCCCCTTTTCCTCCCTTCAACCTCCTCCCTTGCCATCCAATACCACACTGGTGACAGCCATGGCAGCTGTAGGAAAAAAAAAAAAAAAAAAAGACAGGCCTTCTTTTGCCCCACCCTTAGTCTGCCCATACCCACTCTGGAGGTACATTTAAATCTCTCAACCCTGTTCATCAGCTTCCCCTTCAAGAAGCAGCCGAGGCAGGAGATATTATTAAAGTCCTTGTTGCTTTTTCGATATTAAATCTCTCTCAAATTAAATCTACACCAGGACTATCAGCCCTCCTCCCAGACAGAAACAAACGGGCCACGTGTTCATTAACAAATCTTGCTAACTCACAGGAAAACACAGCCTATTGTCATTCTAATCTGCTCTTCCAAACCAAACTTCCAATCGCTCTAGTAAAATCTTACAACTTTCCCATGTGTTAAAACGTTAGTGTTAGATGACATCGGTGTTTATTGTGTCAGGCTTGCTAAAGGTTTTTTGGGAAGAAAGTTAGGTCACCTTGCTGCATCAAACTAACTCTCTGCATGACACAATGAGATATGGGAATCAGCCATTTCCACCTAATTGTTGGGTCAATATCCTGAGCCTGATACATCTTCTGTGGGAGGAGTGGAATGCTGATATTCTGTGTGGCACCATAAGGCAGGAGCACTGATCACTCTCACCTAATTGTCCACACCTCACAACTACTTTTGTTCCCAAAAGCCTTGAACCAACCTTTGATACCTCCTAGAATGTAATTTTATTAATTTATAAAGGGTCTTAACAAATTTGCCTGTTCATAATTGGAAATAATTAGGGACATATTTCACATCCACGAGGTCTGCTCGCTCTAAAGAATTTTACATCAAACCATTACAAAGAAATGGTCAAAAGTTTCATATGTACAGACATTTTTTAAAAATCTCGCTACTTTGCAAACAAGAATATATCCTATGGGATATTAAGTGCCCAATTCCAGAGGCTATACTTAGAACTACAGGTACCAAGCTTCCAATTACAAAAACAGTTATGATTTTCTTTAACAGCTGAGACATTAAAGAAGCAAAAGGGTGTCAACATGAGGATGGCAAGACCAGGGGGCCAAAAACCAGGCATCCAAATTGGCAGTCGCCATTAGTGACAAAACTCCAACTGGCTGACAGAGACCTGGTAAGAACAAGTCAGCTAAGCGGGGTGGTGTCCGTTGCTATGGGTACAATCTGTGGAAACACTTGAAGTGCCGTTGCGCCAGAGAGGCTTAAATCTCCAGGACCTTATCTGCTGTGCAGGCCACAGATCCACTGGGGAGTGGGTATGCCCTTTTCCAGAGACAAGGAGAATACCTAGCTCAGAAAACAGTGGCCACTGAGGAGGCCTGCAAATCTGCTAAAGTGCTTGGTACCACCTGCTTAGTACTATCACTGCTACACCCCCCCAGGTGAACATTAGGGTGTTGAAACCCAAATTAATTTCTTAACACAGGTGCCAGCCATTTGGTTCTGGTCATCCATGTTGGAATATATACTCTTGTCTTAATCAGAAGTTACTAAAAGGTTAATTCCAATTATAGATGTAAAAAGTTACCTGTAAGGCCGGGTGTAGTGGCTCACGCCTATAATCTCAGCATTTTGAGAGGCTGAGGTGAGAGGATTGCCTGAGCCCACAGGTTCGAGACCAGCCTGGGCAACTTGGTGAGATTCTATAAAAAACCAAAAAAAAGTAGTCGGGCGTGGTGGCGTGTGCCTGCAGTTCCAACTACTTGGAAGTCTGAGAAAGAAGGATCGCCTGAGCCCAGCAAGCACATTGAGGCTGCAGTGGCCGGGAGCATGCCACTACCCTTCAGACTGGGTGACAGAGTGAGACTGCTACAAAAAAAAATCACCTATAAAAAGGTAAAAAGAAAAAAAAAAACAGAAAGCAAAGGAAAGATGTAACAAAAGTTGTGAATACGAAAATATTTTTGGTAAGGTAGAGTATAAAGAAAAGAATAATTTTGTATAGGAAAGGATCTTGTATGGCAAATTTTTGTCCTATAATAAAATGGCTGATTATTTAAAGAGGAGGAAAGTATGGGACAAAGATAAAGGGTTCAGGCATGTCGTAAAATTGTATGCATAAGCTTCGTAAGGGAATGTGTGAAGAAAACTCTATGAGCAATCAACTTTACAAAAGTTTTCTGTATTTCTATGAATTTACCATTAATATCAATTGTACTAATCCTAGGCCAAAATGCTACTCAAAGACCAGAATGCAAGCCTCTTATTTGACAATCACCAAAAGGCTTTTCTTCTGTATACAACGGGGGCAGAGGTGAAAGATTCAGTTAGCTCCTCCTATCTTTCTTCTACTGCCTAAAAGAATGAATCTCCTCTGCCAACAGTAAGGTTTCTGCTTTTCCAATATCTAAGTTATCATTTTGGCTAAATGAATGGCTATTTTGCAGTAACCTGTAACCGTGTGCTCATAATATCATGCTTTTAAAACTTTTAATGTTTAACTAACTTTTCTACATGTAAATTTCAGTTCTCAATTCAGTCTTTCTAGCCTTTAAAACATTTTTTAGCATTACGTTTCCTGAAATCCAAGGAAACACTTAACTCATTTTGTTTGCAAAAATCATACAAAAAGCATAGTCAAGCAGGAAAGGATATTTAAACTTTCTTAAGGTGATATTTCCCTGTTGACGGTGGAAGGCCAATACCACCCCTTAGCCAACCAAAGTTATAGAAATGATAATAAGACCACTTTTTAGCTCATGAACTTGTGAATTGGAAGTGTCCGGCAGGTCTCCTGCAAAAGACAACATGTTCTGGAAAGATCACCCCTTCCCCCACTCCTCCCATCAGAAGTGGAGAGATACCAATCTCCAGAGTGGAGGTTACATGGATTCCACCCTCTTTAGCATATCAATCATTGTGAAGGTATGCCAGGCCTATTGTAAAAAGCAAAAGAGGGTGGCGTCTCTCTCCCACGCCACCTGTTTTAAATTCTCTTGTGCATCATTATTTCCTACAATATAAACTACAACCTAACTGTATGTCTCCAAATGAATGATGTCAAACTTTTTTTCTTCAGACTTTCTCAAAGTCAAACTTATTTCCCTCTGCTTTCCAACATTTATGGTATCTTCTGTATATGTAAAACAAAAAAATGGTCCTACCTTTCCTAAATCTTTTCCTTAAAAAAAAAAAAAAAAAAAAAAACCCTCATAACTGTCTAAAAGTTTTCATCACAAAACTCGAAGAAACTCGGAGATGAACTAGGGG
Organism: Carlito syrichta; assembly: GCF_000164805.1. Lineage (NCBI taxonomy): Eukaryota > Metazoa > Chordata > Mammalia > Primates > Tarsiidae > Carlito > Carlito syrichta. Next base: position 43,936 of record NW_007074558.1, on the reverse strand, counting down.
AACATCCACATATGGACTAAGGAGTGTGCTGGTGCAACAGTGAAAACTGCTTGGGTTCCTATAGTGGGTACCGAGCACACTGGAGTAACTATTTTTTTTCTTTTTTTGAGTTGGAGTCTCACTCTGTCGCCCAGACTGGAGTGCAGTGGCCACTCCCGGCCACCGCAGCCTCGACCTCCTGGGCTCCGGCGACCCTTCGCTTCAGCCTTCCGAGTAGCCGGAACTACAGGCATGCGCTACCACGCCCGGCTGATTTTTTGATTTATTGTAGAGATGAGGTCTCGCTGCCAGGC